>NW_017671316.1:168209-177437 GCF_001879085.1 Nicotiana attenuata
CCTAACCCCCCCCCCCCACCCCCCACCACACACACACACACACACATTGAGCTCTTACCATTAGACCAAAGCCGTGGGGACAACAATTTCAGCTTTCTAATATGGGAATACAACTAGTATACAGTTTACCTGAGTAAGCACATATCATGACCAAGAGAACATTAATGCAACTTCCTTGATATTAACTAGAGGAAGAAATTTTACCTTAATGGCATAATGTTTTCCATCATTACAACTTCTATAAAGTACCTGTGTCATCAAAAGTTGATCAGATGTCAGCCTCGACTCCTTCAAATGATAAAAAGAAAGAGCTAACATCAATATATTTCTGCTCACCACTTTCCCATAGCTACCAGAACCAATTTTGTGTTCACGGACATATTCATTAATCATCTTGTTCCCATCTTCATCCTGAATCAAAAAAGACAATGGTGGCAAAAGGCAGTCAAGCTACCCTCCTTTTTGTTTTTGATAAATCCAACAAGTTACACCAAAAATTTCATATCCACAACGATTACACTGCAAGTAAAACAGGTAATGTGCCAAAAAAGCAGCATAGAAGGCACCATGTGAAGGCAATTGAACTTGAGTTGGCTTATTGTATATTTTTTTTTTTTTGATTTGCACCGGGTGTCCGAGTCTCTAAGAGCCCCGACTAATCCCGGGGGTGCACAGGCCCTCGGCAAGGAGTTTCCCGCAAGTGCACCACGGTTAATTCAGGTTTTACCCAGTCCGATGGCCCTCAGAAATTGTTTGCACCCAGTGGGTTTCGAACTTGAGACCTTGAAAGGGAGCAAACCCCAAGGCTCAAGTCCGTTGCCACCAGGCCAACCCCTGAGGGTTGAGTTGGCTTATTGTATATACAAACCTGGAAGTAGGAGCTCGGGATCTAGCTGTAGCTATTGATTACCTTTTCTCCCCTATTTTTTACAGATTAAATTTGTTCTAAGGTTTGAGTTGGCTTAGAACAAATTTAATCTGTAAAAAATAGGGGAGAAAAGGTAATCAATAGCTACAGCTAGATCCCGAGCTCCTACTTCCAGGCGGAAACACAAAAGGTAACCCTCTGCCCAACTTCTTTGCTTTTCTTTTTTTGATAAAGAACGACAGGGTAACCTAGCACAACAGGGACGAGGAGGAGAGGGCAAGGGAAAGACAGCCAAACAATCTGAAGGTGAAGTATCACGTGGACATATACTGACATAAGTAGTGAACATTAATTAAAACAAATATGTCTAAGAGCCATCAGCATTCGAGTATACTTTCTTTGCACTAAATAACATTACTGCTATTACCTCTGTGCGAACAAGTTTGTCGGTTTCCTTAACAGGGACCTCCCTGCAAATTAACCCATTTTGAGCTCTGTCCATGAGAATCTCTTCAGAACGTTTAACCGGGCTATGACACACTTCATCATCCTCAGTGCCAGTATCAGTTACATTTCCCCTGTCAAAGCCATCATCTTCCTCTTCAACCTCTTCTTCTAACAATGGCGCGCGTGACCATCCGTTTCCATATCCCCTATTAGACCTACCTATTTTTTCCGGTTTTCTTGCAAAAGAGAATCCAAAACACCCACAGCATCCCATTTCCGCCACATCATCAACGGAACGCATCATCACAAACGTGCAAAACAACAGAATGTGTCCCAATGGAGTACACTATTCACACAGCAAAATCAACAATTTGATTCAAGAACCTGAAAATTTAGCATACACCTCTTATTACCATCAATCAACTAAACAACAAATGAAACAATAAACCCAACATCCCCATATTCATTAGTTCAACAAAGCCAATAATGGGATATATGCACATATATTTTGATAACAGTGGTGTCAAGTCAGCTTGTTTGCACCTCTACCATTCCACCAGCCACCACCGGCAGGTACCAGGTAACTGCCCACCAAAGCTTAAGCGCATATATATTTCAATAACATATTTCAACTGAAAAGGAAAGTAGTTGATAACCTTAAAAAGGAGGAAAATGCTATTCGGGCATCCGGCCCGAATCAACTTTGTTATTCAATGGGATGCCACTCAGAAAAATGATAGAAGCAGTTGGTCAAATTGATTCCTAAGCGATTGAACCAGCACATTATGAGACCTCCAATTAAAATTATAAGAAACAGACAAAGAGAATCAATGCAGGCTAGAATCTTCCATTTGTCACCAATGAAGAAGCCTCATCACAAGATACCTTTCTGCCACAATTGAAAGAATCAAAAAAGAAAAACCAAATATGAGTATTAACCACATAGAAGAATAACAAATTGAGCAAACTTAACTCGAAATATCATAAAACCTAGAAGAAAATTTTGATTTTTGGATAGAAAAACTTAGCAAACCCATTAAAAGTTTAATCTTTTTCCTAACATTTCCTTCAAAATTAAAGAAAACGATTCAAAACCAATAAAAATACAGTCTTTTCTCCAGAATCCTCCTTGAAATTGAAAATTTAAAAAGAAAACCGCTACCTAAAATCTGGAAAAGATCTATTCTTGCACAAATTTTGGGGGTTCAAATTTCTATAAGGATTGAGATTCAAATTAGGGAGTGAAATTTGAGAAATACTGAGGAATTGGGTTTGTTGTTGAATTTGTTTGCGTTGAAAATAGGAACGAAGAGCAAAAGGACCAAATTTGGGAATTGGTGAGACGTGGGGTAGAAAAGTGGAAGAAAGAGGGGGGGTGGGGTGGGGGCGGTGGCAGGGGTCCGTACAGGCTGTTGATGTGGTCAGGGTTGACTGTACAGATGTACTTTGTGCCTCCTCCCTAGTACATTAGTGACTGTTTGGGTATTCACTTAGATTGGAGAATGAAAAAATATAGTACTGAAATTTGTTTAAATAATATATATAAACTAGGTTGATGAATTAAACATTAAATCAATAGGTATGAGTCGTATGGACAATTAATATTTACACTTGTTGAATTTTGTGAAGCTATACAAAAATGATACTTAAAAAATGTAGTTGAAATTTGAAATTGTGCTTGGTGTTTATGCACTTAAAAAAGTATTGCACTTTTATGAGGACAATTTTTTTATATGAAAAAAGGTAGATTGAAAACTCATATTAAAAAAATAATTCAAATTCAAATGTATAATCAAACAAGTTTTGATAAAAAAAAAAAATCTGTATGAACAAATGGGTAAAGTATCTTATTTTATCTGATACTATTGCTAACCACAAATTTATATGATACAATACTTCTGGGACTGTATGTTATTTGGTTTGATTTGGTTTATTAAACAAACAAACTAAATGATAATTTATTAAATTCATAAACCAGATTAAATCAACATAAAATTAGCTTTTTTAGACTTTGTCCATCTTCATGGTATTTTCTCTTATAAACAGTAACTAGTCTTTAGGGTACGCGCTTTGCGCGTGTATTTTATATCAATAAATATAAAAACTTTGAAAAATTAATAAATATTATATTAAAATTTTTGTTTGAGTTTAAAATTAATGTTAACAAAAGTGTAAGTTTCTAAAAATGATTATTGTTGATTCTATTTAGCTAACTCAATAAAGTAAGAAACTCCACTTATAAGTCCTTAATCATCTCATTCAAAAAAATTGATAAAGTCTTTTTTTCTCACGACCAAAATGCAATTGTTTTATTTCATTAACCAATAAGAAATACAACAATAATTATTTTCAACAGATTAAAAAAATGCTATTGCAAATGTATTGGATTGAATTCTTATGTTTTGATTAATCTGCTCTTCCTTCGTTTTGTAATTGGCTTTCTTTCTCTGTCCTAGTACATAACTGTACATTTGAAAATTTCTTTCTATGGAAGTAAGGGGTCGTTTGATACATGGACTAAATTATCCTGGTATTATAGTCCTGGAATTATAATCCCTAGACTAATTTATCCCAGGTGAGAGGTGGGATAAAATAATACCAAGTTTGATGGAATAAGGTGGGATAAGATGGGATATCCAGGATTAAGTTTGGGACAAAGTTTATACCGTGTTTGGTTCTTGGTATAAATTTATCCCGAGATAAATTTATACCACCAACCAAACATAGTATAAATTTAGTACCACACTTTATCTCACCTTATCCCGTGTACGAAACGACTCCTAAGAGCCAAAGATTGTCATGGTATTTCTTAATGTTNTCAATTGTTGCTCCCTCTCTCGAGATTGCAATCCCTATCGAGTCGGGAAGGAATGAGTAATGGGTCGGGGAATCGGGCATCGGCCCTCTTGGATCAGGTAGGAGCAGGAGTAGGTAAGTTAGTATCGATCCATTGAAGAAAAGAGAATTTAGTTGATAGAGACGTTAGATCTGGAGGAAGCATCTGGTCACATATCCCAAAACCTTCACGGGAAAGGAACGGACTCACTCGCCCTACTTCTAAAGATAGATAGAAAAGGTTAGGGAGTCCCAGCTGCTGAGGTGGCGTAGTGACAGGTGAGAGCAATAACAACAAAAGCAGCGGAAGATCCTGCAATAGTATATTCGGTAGTTTGCGGTGGAATAGATTCAAGCGTCCGGGCCAGTAGATCCACAGCAAATAGGCGTTGACTTAGTTGCTTTTGCAGTTTATTTTAATCCCGATGTTGATTCGACGCAACTTACCGGTGATAGTCGCAGCACCAGGAGCTTTCAATGGAGGGGGCCAGGATCTCTAGTTCTGTTCTGGAATCAAAACAAAAAATGTAACCAAATAGGCAGCGAGCCGTTCAAATGAGACCCGAAGACCAGGAAGAATAAATAAGCAAAGGGAGGGGCTTCTTCCTTCAACAGAGGTAATGCTTATTCTTCTCCTTCCTGGTACTCTTGAATAAGGCAAGGCTTTTCCCTATTCCCTATCAAAAGCACTTTCAGTAGAAAAATGAATTCGTCTCAAATCAAAAGAACAAGACTCCGCACCTTCAACTAATTCAAGCAATTCAGTCAGTAGGAAAGTCATATCACTGAACATTAGATTGTATACAACCTCGTGAACATTACAACCAATCAATCGAGAGTCTTCTATACATTTAGAAACTTTCTATTTATTCCCGAACGCACAAGAAAAGGTAGAACCTTTGGGAGGTACTTTCGTTCTACTTTACTATAGCAATTTTAGATCTGCCGGTCGCTCTCTTGCAAGTGCTCGTCTAGCTCCCTCTCCTTGATCTCTTCTTTTTGTTTTTAGCCGGATTTGACCTTTTAGCCATCCCTTCGATCAAATAGAGCTTCCTATCCTACGTTTTTCTTTTTTTCCCACGATAGCGATATTCCTTTGCTACTTCTTTCCTCGGCTAATGGAAAAAAATCCTTCTTTTTACCCTGCCTGGCGCCATCCATCTCCAAATAGTAAATGCGCTGCTGAGCTCATATGTCCGCTCGTCTGGCAAGTTGGCAGCAAGCACTTCTTCCCCTCTTTGTGTGGAAAAGCTTCTGAAAGCCTATTAGTTAGTATTAGTAAAAAACCTAGTTAAGGGGTCCGTAGTTGTCGCAATCGCTCATTGGTCTTCACCTCAAGTGTTTTCTTCAATGAGTCCAAATCTGCCTTCGCGGATAAGAAATCAAGGACTTGTCGGTAGATCAGCTAGCTCGCGCTCTAGTCTTTCATTGATCTTTTCTACCCCTCGCTCTATGAGGATGCGCGCCTATCCAGAACGTGCAAAGTAAAATAGCTGTAGATCAACTGGGTAAACATATATATATATATATATATATATATATATAAGTATTAAATATTATTTATTTAAAACCTCTTCATATATACACATAAAAATATTATTAAATTTATATTTTAATTTTACAAAAGCATTTTTCAGACCGAATTCGGTTGGAAATATTGAATTATAATCATTTCGGTTGGTTAATTAAATATATATAATTTTTGTCTTGGGCGGTTCAAACTTTCCGAATTCTTTTCTTGGAAAAAATTTAATAAATAATTATTTTTGTACATTATATACAAGTATGACCAAATATTTGACCAATTTCCGACCGAATTCGGTCGAAAATTTGGTAAATTTTTAATAAATAACTATTTTTGTACATAAAAAAATTTGACCAATTTTCGACCAAAATCGGTCGAAAATTTTATTTTTTTGCTGATATAAGTATTAAATATTATTTATTTAAAACCTCTTTATTATTTACACTCATAAATATTATTAAATATTTATTTTAATTAGTATAAAAGCATTTTTCCGACCGAATTCGGTCGGAAATATTGAATTACAAATATTCCGGTTGGTTAATTAAATATATATATTTTTTGTCTTGGGTGGGAAACAAAAAATTCAAACTTTCCGACCGAAATCGGTCGGGAATTTGAAAATTTATTAGTAAATAATTATTTTTGTACATTATATACAATGTCTGACCAATTTCCGATCGAATTCGGTCGGAAATTTGGTAAATCTTTAATAAATGAATATTTTTGTACATAATATAGAAGTATGACCAAATATTTGACCAATTTTCGACCGAAATCGGTCGAAAAATTTATTTTTTTGCTGTCAGGCAATTTTTGTTGTTGACTTTTGCGACCAAATACTCTTATTTTCGATTGATTTTGATCGGAAAGCCTTGGACGGAAATCACTTGATTTCTAGTAGTGCTCGCACCTCATTCAATATATAGCCTGCTTCATTAAAGTACTTTGTGGCTTTTAAAATCTTCTCAACGATCCAAGATGCTTGCTTCGGGACATCTTCAAATATATTCATGTTCCTCCCATAGTAACAATGAATCCACGTCACCCAAAGATTATTTTTTTCTCCTACAAAAAAAAAATGAACCCGTTTTCTTTTTCCTTGTGTTACTTTTGACTATTTAACATTTGAATGATCTGTGCTTTTTAGCAGACATGGTTGAACAGTATTCTGTTGTCCTAGTTATGTGACATTTTCCGGTTCTCAAGATTTAATCTATGTGTATAGCTTTTGAATATCTAAATTTAATATTTAAAATATTAAGTGAATATAATCGAATTTAGTTTAAATAATTAGTCAAACTAACTCTTGAGAAGCAAAAAGTGCCACATAAATTGAAACTAAATATGTGTTTTAATAGTACATCTAACTTATGTAGTTGACTCTGGTGGTGGGATGAATGGTTGCTTTTGAAGAAGTAAGGGCATGTTGTTGCTACTGTGTTAAAACACAAAATTAGAAAACTGTTAGAAGAATAAAAGAAACTGGAGAAAAACAGTAAAGATTAAGAAATATTCCGAGTCCACAATTTGCTTGTGCGTCCTTAAGGAATTTTAACCCCCTCACACGTTGCCAAGGTAATGGATTAAATCCTTCCAGGATAAAACGGAATAAACCTTCCTGCAAAAGTGGCAATACAAACTGCAGGATACCAACGAACTTAAAGATCGGAGCAAAATCACACTTACGAATTTGAGAGAGAGAGACTGCGAATTAGAATGCAGTATATTCAGAAAGAAGGAAGTTCTGTAATGTTTTTTTTTTTGTGTGTTAAAAACGAAGCCATGCCTCAGAATTTATAGGCAATTATTTGAAGAGTTGTGATGTTTGTTCTGGAAAAGGTGCCTTTTCAGAAGTTTACGCGGCCTGCCGCGGTCCTACCGCGGTTACGCCAGGACTGCGGCCAGAGTGGCCCTCTGAATCTGCTGCAGGGTTCTGGCGCAGTCCTACCGCGGTTATGCCAGGACCGCGGCCAGACTATCCTTCTGAATCTTCAGCAGTGATCTTGCATTTAATTAATTATTAAATAGTTAATTAAATAAATTTTGTCCAAAAAATAATCTTATCGATCGATCATTTGACAAATCCAAATCCAAATCCAAATCCAAATCCAAATCCAAATCCAAATCCAAATCCAAATCCAAATCCAAATCCAAAGCCAAAGCCGAGCCGAGCGAGCGACGACGACGGCGCGAGGGTTCATTCTCTTCAACTCCTTTTAAGAGCTTTAAGAAGTGATTCTATATATAAGCACACAAATGTAGTTGTCCCTCACCAATGAGGGACAAAGTGCTAGTCAAAAGCTCACTTCATTCAAATTTTCATTTCCCTCCATTTTATTTCCCACCATTTCCAGTTCACACTCTTATACTTCAAAGCCCAATGCTTAAAGTCTTTGAAGCTCAATGCCTTTAAAGTCTAACAATTATCCCCCACATGAATGGGAATGGATGTAACAAGAATGATCATAGATGAAAGCTGTGTGATTTGCAAGTAAGGATTAATCGCATCTGGATAAGTAGGTTTCCCTTTGAACTTTCCGTAGTGAACATATGTCGGATATACTCGGTCAATCGGTAGATTTGATATCTTTGAATCGTCGAACTTTAGTGTATACCTAGACAACCATATGTCACACAACCAACCCTTAAAACCGTCTTTTGGTTCTCATTGTTGTGTTCGTTTCAGCCATGAACACCGCCTGGTTTCATAAGTGTGTAGAGAATTGGCCTTACAAAATTCTCATTGAAGCGGCTTCCACTTCACACTTACATAGGTGATTCCTAAATGTGTAATCCTTTAGATTGACACTATTTTGATAAATACCACATCAAACTTAGGTAATCATTAAAGAACGTGTAAAGTTCTATCCTTGTTGCTGAACATTGTCTTCATCACGAGAAGGGGCCAAAGATTTTACTTTGACAATGTTGAACCGGTCAATCACTACTTTGTTTGAGCTCCTTGAACCTAGATCTCGGAACATCAAAAATTCTAGGTAGAGTTACCGCCATGTTGACTTGTCCTCGGCCATAGTCCCATTCCCATAGATGATTTCTCAACTCCCTCTCTATTTAAGCCTTTTGTAAGCGGATCCGCCACATTATCCTTTGATCTTACATAATCAATAGTGATAATTCCACTAGAAAGTAGTTGTCTAACGGTGTTATGTCTTCTTCGTATATGACGAGACTTTCCGTTATACATAATGCTCCCTGCCCGTCCTATTGCAGCCTCACTATCGCAATGTATGCAAATAGGAGCCAAAGGTTTTGGCCAGAACGGAATGTCTTCTAAGAAATTTCGAAGCCATTCAGCTTCTTCACCGGCTTTATCCAAAGCTATAAACTCCGATTCCATTGTAGAGCGAGCGATGCACGTTTGTTTGGAAGACTTCCAAGATACGGCTCCTCCACCAACAGTAAAAACATATCCACTTGTGGACTTTGTTTCTGTTGAGCCGGTTATCCAATTTGCATCACTATATCCTTCGATAACCGCAGGATATTTATTGTAGTGCAAAGCGTAGTCTTGGGTATATTCCAAATATCC
>NW_017671316.1:177450-188211 GCF_001879085.1 Nicotiana attenuata
GGGTAAAAAAGGCGAACGACATTTCGCTAAGGGCTTTCGTGCTTTTAATATAGTATAGATAGATATAGATAGATAGATAGATTACTTACATTGTGAGAATCTTGTCTATTTTGGACATCTAAATATACCAATAATCTTTTATTAATATGAGTAAAGTTTTATCTAATTCTCCTAATCACATGAGGTAAATAAACAGTATCATGTTTATTCATTTGCATGAAATAGAAATGGGGAATTACCAGCTATGTCCATTTATAAGTAGCTCATTACAAAAATTGGCCAATTGATAAAATATTACTAATATTAGCCAATTAGCAATTTGAAGCAAAAAAATATCAATTTTTTGCTTTGTTTTGAGTGAGTGTTATTAGAATAGATTGGGCACAACTTAAGGAGCTTGAATCTCAATTTTGGGATGATTTGGTGAAGTTTTGAGGTGGTTTGAATTGAAAATTCGAAGTAAAAGCTGAACATGAAAAAAAATGATATGTGTATCACACTGTGTATCATTTGTGTATCACATATGTATCATATTTGTATCAATTGTGTATCACATGTATATCCATGTATACCTGTGTGTGAGATACATGCTGATACATGTTTGATACATGTGTCGCAGAAGACTTTTTTGAACTCGAGTTGAATTTTTTTTATTAGCATTAGTATTTATTTACTACTCAAGAATGTTAAGTCCAAACTTGAAATAATACGTTCAAAGATAAAATTATGAAAAAGTTCAAGAAATAAATATTTATATGTATAAAATATTATTAAAAATTGGATAATGTACTGTCGGGTCAGCTTGGCTTCGATTTGACTTTTTTATTAAAACCAAACCAAATTAATTATGGTCGGATTTTTTTTCCAATGCCAAATCATATTAGGTTTATTTTCTCGGTTTGACTCGAACTATCGGTGCGGTTTATCGATTTTCTTTGTACACCCCTAATAAAAATTGTACAACAAGGTTGACAAGTTAAAGACGAATTTTAATACTTATTAGTATAGTTATACAAGCAACAATAGAATTCCTCAACTTCTAAAAGTCTTGTATTCGACTTTATGAGTAAACGTATTTTTAGTAGGAATTACTGAAATTTCGAATATTAAATTATTAAGCGCATGTTTGGAAAGCCAATTAGGAATTGGATTTGGGTGTAATTGGGTGTAATTACACAATTTGACATATTTGTTTGGCCAAGTAATTACTTGGTCAGCATGGAATTGGGTGTAATCGGAGGGGTGTAATTACACTCACCAATTCTCAAGGGGGAGGTGAGAATTGGTGGTAATTACACTGTGTAATTACAAGGTTGCATTTTAGTTTTTTTTTTTTTTGGTAACTAACATATTTTATTAATCACCAAGTACTAATTACAAAACTTTAGCATAGCTAACACAACTTGCTATCTATCCATTTACATTGAATACTCAACTACCTAAAAATATAAGTTATACACAAACAACTTATTTCTAGGGGTGACTCTAACACTAATAACAAAAGCTATCTCTTTTGTAATCTGCTCCCATACTCTACTTTTTTGTTCAAATATTTGTCTGTTTCTCTCCATCCAAACGTGGTAAGCAACTTCTGTGATCCACTACTGTGTTAAAACACAAAATCAAAAAACTGTTAGAAGAATAAAAGAAACTGGAAAACAGTAAAGAATAAGAAATATTCCGAGTCCACAATTTGCTTGTGCGTCCTTAAGGAATTTTAACCCCCTCACACGTTTCCAAGGTAATGGATTAAATCCTCCCAGGATGAAACGGAATAAACCTTCCTGCAACAGTGGCAATACAAACTGCAGGATACCAACGAACTCAAAAAACGGAGCAAAATCACACTTACGAATTTGAGAGAGAGAGGCTGCGAATTAGAATGCAATATTTTCAGAAAGAAGGAAGTTTTGTAATTTTTTCAGTGTGTTAAAAACAAATCCATGCCTCAGAATTTATAGGCAATTATTGGAAGAGGTGTGATGTTTGTTCTGGAAAGGGTGTCTGTTCAGAAGTTTGCGCGTCCTGCCGCGGTTACGCCAGGATCACGGCCAGAGTGGCCTTCTGAATCTGCAACAGTGTTCTGGCGCGGTCCTATCGCGGTCACGCCCGGAAAGCGGCTAACTAACTGACATTTAAATAATTATTAAGTAATTAATTAAATAAATTTTGTCCAAAAATAATCTTATCGATCATTTGACAAATCCAAATCCAAATCCAAAGCCGAAGCCGAGCCGAGCGAGCGACGACGACGGCGCGAGGGTTCATTCTCTTCAACTCCTTTTAAGAGCTTTAAGAAGTGACTCTATATATATACACACAAATGTAGTTGTCCCTCACCAATGAGGGACAAAGTTCAAGACAAAAGCTCACTTCATTCAAATTTTCATTTCCCTCCATTTTATTTCCCACCATTTCCAATTCACACTCTTAGACTTTAAAGTCTAATGCTTAAAGTCTTTGAAGCCCAATGCTTTAAAGTCCAACAATCCCCCACATAAATGGGAATGGCTGTAACAATAATGATCATAGATGAAAGCTGTGTGATTTGCAAGTAAGGATTAATTGCATCTGGATAAGTAGGATTCCCTTTGAACTTTCCGTAGTGAACATATGTCGGATATACTCGGTCAATCGGTAGATTTGATAACTTTGAACCGTCGAACTTTAGTGTATACCTAGACAACCATATGTCACACAACCAACCCTTAACCGTCTTTTGGTTCTCATTGTTGTGTTCGTTTCAGCCATGAACACCGCCTGGTTTCATAAGTGCGTAGAGAATTGGCCTTACAGATGAAGCGGCTTCCACTTCACACTTACATAGGTGATTCCTAAACGTGTAATCCTTTAGATTGACACTATTTGATAAATACCACATCAAACTTAGGTAATCATTAAAGAACGTGTAAAGTTCTATCCTTGTTACTGAACACTGTCTTCACCACGAGAAGGGACCAAAGATTTTACTTTGACAATGTTGAACCGGTCAATCACAACTTTGTTTGAGCTCCTTGAACCTAGATCTCGGAACATCCAAAATTCTAGGTAGAGTTACCGTCATGTTGACTTGTCCTCGGCCATAGTCCCATTCCCTTAGATGATTTCTCGACTCCCTCTCTAGTTAAGCCTTTTGTAAGCAGATCCGCCACATTATCCTTTGATCTTACATAATCAATAGTGATAATTCCACTAGAAAGTAGTTGTCTAACGGTGTTATGTCTTCGTCGTATATGACGAGACTTTCCGTTATACATAACGCTCCCTGCTCGTCCTATTGCAGCCTCACTATCGCAATGTATGCAAATAGGAGCCAAAGGTTTTGGCCAGAACGGAATGTCTTCTAAGAAATTTCGAAGCCATTCAGCTTCTTCACCGGCTTTATCCAAAGCTATAAACTCCGATTCCATTGTAGAGCGAGCGATGCACGTTTGTTTGGAAGACTTCCAAGATACGGCTCCTCCACCAACAGTAAAAACATATCCACTTGTGGACTTTGTTTCTGTTGAGCCGGTTATCCAATTTGCATCACTATATCCTTCGATAACCGCAGGATATTTATTGTAGTGCAAAGCGTAGTCTTGGGTATATTCCAAATATCCCAAAACTCGTTTCATTGCCACCCAGTGATGTTTGTTTGGATTACTTGAGAATCGACTAAGTTTACTTATTGCACAAGCTATATCAGGTCGTGTACAGTTCATGATGTATATTAAGCTTCCCAACACATACTTTAATTGAGACGTACTTTCACCTTTATTCTTTATAAGATGATGATTTAAGTCAATTGGAGTTCTTGCACTTCTAAATTCCAAGTGTGAGAATTTTTCAAGTACCATTTTCACGTAATGTGATTGAGACAAAGCTAGACCCTGAGGAGTCCTCTGGATTTTAATTCCTAGAATTACATCGGCAACTCCTAAGTCTTTCATATCAAACTTACTAGCAAGCATACGCTTAGTAGCTTGAATGTCGGCAATGTCTTTGCTCGTTATTAGCATATCATCAACATATAAGCAAACAATGACTATATGATTTGGAACGTTCTTAATGTAAACACATTTATCACATTCATTAATCTTAAAGCCATTTGACAACATTGTTTGGTCAAATTTCGCATGCCATTGCTTGGGTGCTTGTTTTAGTCCATAAAGGGACTTAACAAGTCGACACACCTTCTTTTCTTTTCCCGGAACCACAAACCCTTCAGGTTGGTTCATGTAAATTTCTTCCTCTAGATCACCATTTAAGAAGTCTGTTTTTACATCCATTTGATGGATTTGAAGATCATACAAGGCGGCTAACGCTATTAGCATCCGAATGGATGTAATTCTTGTTACCGGCGAGTATGTGTCAAAATAGTCAAGACCTTCTCGCTATCTAAATCCTTTGACAACAAGTCTTGCCTTGTATTTGTCAATAGTACCATCCTCTTTCATTTTCTTCTTGAAAATCCATTTAGAACCCAATATTTTGTTACCTGGAGGAAGATCAACCAATTCCCAGGTATGGTTGCTTAATATGGATTCTATTTCACTATTGACAGCTTCTTTCCAATATTGTGCTTCTGAGGAAGACATTGCTTCCTTGAAGGTGCGAGGCTCATTTTCTAGCAGGAAAGTCAGAAAACGATATGCCTTGCTATTGGTTACATATCCAATAAATACACAATCAACCATTTTTGGACCTATCTTAACCCTTTTAGGTTTAGAAACTTGTACCTTAGCTAAACACCCCCACACTTTGAAGTATTTCAAGCTGGGCTTCCTTCTTTTCCTTTTTTCATAGGGAATGGACTGTGTTTTACTATGAGGTACACGGTTGATTATTCGGTTAGCTGTAAGTATAGCTTCCCCCCACAAGTTCTGTGGTAAACTAGAACTTATCAACAACGCATTCATCATCTCCTTTAACGTTCTACTTTTTCTTTCCGCAATTTCATTAGATTGCGCTAAGTAAGGGGCAATCGTTTGGTGAAAAATACCATATTCCAAACATAAAACGCCGCCTCTATTACTTTGTAGAGCCAACCAAAAGAATTGTTGTTTGTGTCACGACATAGCCAGAATTAATAAATGGTGAAGTTTTTAATCTTCAAACCAATCTGACACATTCAGAAATAATAAACGGTGAAGTTTTTAATCTTCAAACCGAGTAACATCTGATACAACTAGATCAAATAAACGGTGAATTTTTTAATCTTCAAACCGAGTAATATGTGACACAATCAAATTTAATAAACGATGAAGTTTTTTAATCTTCAAACCGAATAATAAATTAGAGTAGAAAATCACTAAGATTTTAATCTCCAAAGCGAGTATAAAGTCACTTAGACTTTAATTTCCGACAAATGAGTAGAAAGTCACGAAGACTTTAATCTCAATGAACGAATACAAATCATGCAGATTTTGATCTCGAAGCAGGAGTAGAAAATCACGAAGATTTTAGTCTCCATAACGGGAGTATAAATTCACGAGAATTTTAATTCCCTTTCCAAATGATTTTTCCAACTAAACCATTATAATACTTTAAACAGTTTGATCTCTTACTCTAATCAAACAAATATATGTACATCTTTACATATTATATTCATGATCTCAAGAATATTTTCAAGTATTAGTGTAAGTCTAACTCATGTCTTACAATCTCGAAAATAATGTCATATAATAATTTCATGCACGCTATCAAATTATATACCAACTAAGTAATATATTTTATGGCATGCAAATAGAATATGCTTTGAGATCATCACATAATAAACATCTGCCCTAACATTTATAAGACAAGATTTCATAAATTACCAAAGGGCAGGAAAAAAGAATTGAGTAGAGCAAAGAAGGTTGAACCCGATTTTTATCGCCACTTCAGTGTTGACTGTTTGATATCATAATCAAAAAATGTGTCTTGGGCCGGTGATGGATTCAAGGGCAAGCACCATTCTTTCAGGAAATCACTCAATTTGTAATTGGTAATAGAATGATGAAAACAAGTTTACCGGGCGAAACTTATTCGAAAAGCCATCAATGCATAGCAATCTTTCATATACTTATACTTGTGAATCCAAGTCAGCCAAAGCAACACTTTTGCTTTGTATTCAAATCATGTAAATCAATTATGACTGTCATGGTCAGATTTAACAAAAATATTCTCATGTTAATCCACTGTTGAAGTGAACACACCATATAGCGAGAAAGTGTATGAGTAAAAGAAAACTACACTTTCAATTCCATCGTTTATTTTGTCTCTCTCTCAGCACAGTCACAAACAAATATTTGCACAATGATTTTCTTCTTTATTAGTCGATTTCCACAGCCTTTGGCTTCATGCCAGTTGCCACTCTCTGTTCTAAGTTAGTAAATGTTTAGTTACTAACAATCAGAATTGTGCATGGACCCAACTGCAAAAATTATTCTCTCAAGAGAAAGAACTTGTAAGCTATTGATTACTCTTTACGAATATGATGGAATACTCCACCCATTTGTGTGGAAGTCAAGAGTAACACCCGTTCCCGCAACATTTTTATTAGTTTGATTTTCATTCGTCATTTTTGAATTTGAGATGGAAACAAAACAGAACTTTGTTAAATCAGTGAAGTTTTGATATCTTCAAACTGAATACCAAACCAAATATACAACACGTAATAATGATGAAGTTTTTATATACTTCAAACCCGTACGTTTATTATTTCGGTAAAGTTTTGATATACTTTAAACCGGACAGAACAATTATTGGAGTAGAAAGCACGAAGGCTTTAGTCTCCAAACCAGTATACAAAATATAGATAACAGTTTAATATATATTTCAACACAGAGACGTTAGTATTAAAATTCCTTAAGCTTATTGTTGCTACTGTGTTAAAACACAAAATCAGAAAAATTGTTAGAAGAATAAAAGAAATTGGAAAAACAGTAAAGATTAAGAAATATTCCGAGTCCACAATTTGCATGTGCGTCCTTAAGGAATTTTAACCCCCTCACACGTTGCCAAAGTAATGGATTAAATCCTCCCAGGATAAAACGGAATAAACCTTCCTGCAACAGTGGCAATACAAACTGCAGGATACCAACGAACTTAAAAAACGGAACAAAATCACACTTACGAATTTGAGAGAGAGAGACTGCGAATTAGAATGCAGTATTTTCAAAAAGAAGGAAGTTCTGTAATGTTTTTGGTGTGTTAAAAACGAAGCCATGCCTCAGAATTTATAGGCAATTATTGGAAGGGGTGTGATGTTTGTTCTGGAAAAGGTGCCTTTTTAGAAGTTTACGCGGCCTGCCGCGGTTACGCCAGGACCGCGGCCAGAGTGGTCCTCTGAATCTGCAGCAGGGTTCTAGCGCGGTCCTGCCGCGGTTACGCCAGGACCGCGGCTAGACTATCCTTCTGAATCTTCAGCAGTGATCTGACATTTAATTAATTAAATAAATTTTGTCCAAAAAAAATCTTATCGAACGATTGACAAATCCAAATCCGAAGCCAAGCCGAGCGAGCGAAGACAGCGGCGCGAGGGATCATTCTCTTCAACTCCTTTTAAGAGCTTTAAGAAGTGATTTTATATATAAGCACACAAATGTAGTTGTCCCTTACCAATGAGGGACAAAGTGCAAGTCAAAAGCTCACTTCATTCAAATTTTCATTTCCCTCCATTTTATTTTCCATCATTTCCAATTCACACTCTTACACTTTAAAACCCAATGCTTAAAGTTTTTGAAGCTCAATGTCTTTAAAGTCCAACAGTTGAATAAATAGAGAAAATACTACAACAAATCCATATTAACGTAACAGAAAAATCATCCTCCAATAAGTCCACCTCGCTATACCCCTGGCGGCCCGACCTTTACGCGAGGAGAATCTCTCGCTTCGCTGGAATTCAATTTCACTGGATGCCAAACTTTTACCTCTACTTTCAATTGTCTCTTCTTTTCGTTTCAAACATTTTCTCGTTCTTTTCCTTTCTTTTTCAATTTCAATTGTCTTCCTTTTGTCTTCTTTGAATTTTTATTTGTTTTCTTTTATCTTCAATTGCATGAACATAATTATGGGCCATTCGTATAGTGCATAAAATACACATAAAATCTTTACTTTGCTCCCAATTTCATCATCAATGTACCTACACATAAAATAATATCAATTAAGCACAAATATAGTATAGTTTAGCATTAAAGCACTTAAAATGTAAGTTAAATAATGCACTAAAATATGAAATTATAGCCGAACATCAATACACTACACTTACACGTTGCTCGTCCTCGAGCAATCAAACTACACTTATAGACATGACCATTTTAGGCATTTTCCTTAACTCGTCACACCAAGAATATTTAAAACATACTAAGCACAAAGGTGTAACATCTTCACCTCAAGATTTGACTCGCAAATACCATGCATTACTCACAACTCACTCACTTACTCTAACATGGAGGTCAATGACATTACCTTTCCTTCATGAATCAAGTGCCTCACAATACAAAAGAGAGTAGTTCCACACACACAATAAAATTTAAGAACAATTAGGAACTTAAGATAGAAAGAATTCACTCACTCTATGAAATAACATTCATATGCCAAAAAGGATGCACCATAAGCTTGCCCGTAATGTACTACTCTACTAATAGAGTTCATTCGGTCTAGGATCAAGTAGGACTTTAACAGGTTGTAGTGTAGGCTGCGGGTCGGGTAGGATACCTTTGGATATATGAGTGGCTACACCTCCCTAAGCACTTTAATACATATACTTTAACATTCAAGCTCATACTTATGTCAAACCATAACTCCACCTTCACATCAATAAATATTACCCCATACTTCTTTAAGCACAATTGCATCAAAAGCCACCACCATCAAGGAATATTCTTCACAACAATACAACTCTTTTTTTTTCTTTTTCTTTTTCAATTCAAATGGCTTTTATTTATTTTTTCAACAAAGTGCACCTTTCTCCTTATTTCATTAGTTTCACTCAAAAGCTAAACCAATCACCCCACACTTTAACTTTTACACAGTTCATAACAATTGAAGTGCTCATGAGAGGTCAAAAGGTTCAAATATAAATGGTTAATTCAAACAATTGGGAAAGGCTTGTAATGTAGTTGCCAAAGAAACATGATTACAGACTCAAAGAGGTTAACTACGATACATAACAATTAGGCGGGTAATATATATATATATATATATATATATATATATATATATATATATATATCTGTGTGTGTGTGTGTGTGTCTCAACAAAGAAACGCCTATATCACTTCCAAGACTGAAGAAAACTACTAGTTCGCTTTGCAAACACACGGGGCAAGTTCTAGGCATCAAATGCAACGCACAGAATAACATACAAACCTCACACACACATGACACATAACTCACTCAGGATTGGTTTTATCACGACACTCTAGTCAAAGCAGTTAAGCTAATTTACGATCATACGATTTAAGGTACTTATACAGTCAAAAATTGAGCCTAAGCGGCAAAAAGAAAAACCAAGGGGGAATTAATACACTACCTACAAAGAAAATCTTTTTGTCCTTTTTCTTTAGACTTAAGTCCCTCAAGAGAATTGTCTAGGNATTCTTTCTCTCCGCAATTCCATTAGATTGTGGAGAGTAAGGGGCAGTTGTTTGGTGAATAATGCCATTTTCCAAACATACTTCTTCAAAAGGAGATTCATATTCTCCACCCCTATCACTTCTTATCATTTTGATCTTTTTGTTTAGTTGTGTTTCAACTTCACTCTTGTATTGCTTGAAAGCATCAATTGCCTCATCTTTACTATTAAGTAAATAAACATAGCAATATCTTGTGCTATCGTCAATAAAAGTAATAAAATACTTTTTTCCACCGCGAGATGGTGTTGACTTCATGTCACAAATATCTGTGTGAATTAAGTCTAAAGGACTTGAATTCCTTTCAACGGACTTATAAGGATGCTTAGCATACTTTGATTCCACACATATTTGACATTTGGAATTAATGCAATCAAATTTTGGCAATACGTCTAAATTTATCATTTTTCGCAATGTTTTGAAGTTGACGTGACCTAAGCGTGAATGCCATAAAGTGTTTGACTCAAGTAAGTAAGACGAAGCATTAGCTTTATTGATAGGAACTGCTATTACATTTAGCTTAAAAAGGCCCTCATTCAGATAACCTTTTCCTACATACATATCATTCTTACTTAGTACAACACTATTAGAAACAAAAATACATTTGAAGCCATTCTTGACAAGAAGTGAGGTAGACACCAGATTCTTGCGAATTTCTGGAACATGGAGAACTTGGTTTAGAGTCACTATTTTTCCCGACGTCATCTTCAACGCAATCTTGCCAACTCCTTCAATTTTGGCTGTAGACGAATTTCCCATGAAAATTGTCTCGTCGGGTCCTGCGGGGGCATAAGAAGAAAATAACTCCTTGTTAGCACAAACATGGCGGGTGGCTTCAGAATCTATCCACCATTCTTTAGGATTTCCTACCAAGTTGCATTCAGACAACATGGCACACAAGTCCTCCATGTCTTCAACATTTTCAACCATGTTTGCTTGATTCTTCTTCTTGTTTTTCTTTTGTACATCATTCTTTGGTGCACGACAATCCACGGCCTTATGCCCAGACTTTCCACAGTTGTGGCAATTACCCTTGAACTTTTTCTTTCTTGGGTAATTCTTTGGTCCAGAAGCCTTTTTCCTCTTCTTATTTTGTGGCGCCTCCTCAACAATGTTAGCCCTTATTATTGTCGAGTTTCCACGTGACTTCTTTTCAGCATTTT
>NW_017671316.1:188645-250164 GCF_001879085.1 Nicotiana attenuata
TATGTTATAAATATTAAGATTCTTGTATCTAATTAACTAACAAATTAAATTAGTAGATTAAAAACTAGGGATACTAAGGGTTGGAGACAAGATTAAGGAGGTCTAGAGTTATGATTTCCCCTATTGTCGGAATCCTTTTCGCTACGTTTTCTATAAATTTGCCTAAGTCTTCTCTACCGATCATGAGCACTCTGACTGTCGTAACTCTCTCCCGAGTAATTACCACAATTTACTAGACATATTCTCCTGAATTACGCTAACTGGCATTAAGTACGGCTCACTCGGATCGCACCAAGGTTTCGTTATCCCTAATCCCACCTTTAAACCCTCCGTATTGATCCCTCATATACGTTAAGAGTGATATTGTTCGACAACCACCTAAATATGCACTCTCCCCCGAGTAATACATACTAAATAGGCACAGTCGATTAAGAGCTCTTCAACCAACCACAATAATAACGTAGTTGAACAAATAGAGAAAATACTACAACAAATCTATATTAACGTAACAGGAAAATCATCCTCCAATAGGTTCCATCAAAACCCTAGATAACGAATTAACTATTCATAATAGTATGCATAACTACAGTATTAGAATTAATAACCAATAATGAAAATATGAAGAAGGAAGTTAAAAACTCGTAGAAGAATTCTCCGCTTTGCTCCTAGTGTGTTCTTGCCTCCTTAGGTCAAATATCCAGTCTCCACGACGGCTCCGTGCTCTTCCTAGGTCTAAAGTCTTTCCAGACTCGACCTCTTGTCTTCGTCTCTCTCAAAAATGATATTTAATGACTATTTATATGTGTAGGGAAAAGCCGTAGACGAAATAACCAAATCCAAAACCAAGTAGGAGACAAACTAGGCTTGAAACCCGAAACACGTGAAACCTCGCGACAGGCATCGCGTCGCGAGGCAAATGCCTGGTCCACCTTGCTATACCCCTGGCGGCGCGTCCTTTACGCGAGGAGAATCTCTCGCTTTGCTGGAATTCAATTCACTAGATGCCAAACTTTTACCTCTACTTTCTATTGTCTCTTCTTTTCCTTTGAAACATTTTCTCGTTCTTTTTCAATTTCAATTGTCTTACTTTTTTCTTCTTTGAATTTTTATTTGTTTTCTTTTATCTTCAATTGATCGCTAACTCGTATTACCCGAAGAAGGCGGAGCACCTGATAACTTTTCGGAGTGTGGTGGCCAAGACCCAGATTGATTATCTACTTCTCCGAAAATGTGATAGAGGTTTATGCACGGATTGCAAGGTCATCCCGAGTGAGAATCTTACGATCCAGCATATGCTTTTGATTATGGACTTAGAGATCAGGTGGACGAGGAAGAAGAGGGCTATGTCTGGTATACCTAGGGTCAGGAGGGGTGCATTGACTAAGGACAAGGCCCAAGAGTTGGGGGAGAAGTTGCTAGCTATGGAGGCCTGGAGGAGTAGCGGGGATGCGAGTTGTATGTGGTCTATGACAGCAGATAGCATTAGAGAGGCAGCGAGAGAGGTGTTAGGGGTCTCAAAGGGTTTTTTTGGTGTCCATAAAGGGGACTGGTGGTGGAACGAAGAGGTTCAGAGGAAAGTGGAAGCCAAGAAAGTGGCATATTTAAAGCTAGTAGAGAGTATCGACGAGGGGCAGAAGAGTGCAAATAGGGAGGGGTATAAAAAGGCTAGGAAGGAGGCGAAGTTGGCGGTTACTGCGGCTAAGACCGCCGCGTTTAGTCGTCTATACGAATAAATTAGGGATAAAGGCGGGGACATGAAGTTGTACAAACTAGCGAAGGTGAGGGAGCGGAAGACCCGGGATCTGGACCAACTGAGATGCATAAATGATGAGGAGGGAAGAGTTTCATTGGAGGGGGCACAGATTAGGCAGAGATGGCAGTCTTACTTTCATAGGCTCTTGAATGAAGAGGGAGATAGGGGTAGGGGTGTGCATTCGATTTATCGATTCGATTTTGATCCTTATCCATAATTACTTATCGATTATCGATTTTTACATATGCTTATCGTTATCGTTTCAATAAGGTTTCGATTTTTTCGATTTCGATTTATCGATTTTGGGGCTTATCGATTCGGTTATCGATAACACCAATAAGCCAAGAGGGATCACAGATAACCATAGGTTCCCAAGACAAACAAATGCACAACTATTTCATTTCGCACTGTTTCTATGACAAGAAAAAACGAAAGAAAAGGGACACGCACATAGTGAATATTATACATCTCACACGAGTAAAAACTAAAAAGAGAGCAATTACACCAAAGAAAGGTCAATTGTTCAAGTAGCAAACAACTAGGGAGAATTTCTGCTCCAATGAGAGGAAGAGTTCAAGTTTGGTCAGTCTAGATGCAATTGCAACTTTCAACCAAGAATCTAGATGAGATGAATATTCACTATCCATGAAGAAACCCACCGTCAGGGAACGTATATGCCTTCCACGCATCAGCTGCATCATGATCTGATCCACACCCATAACAAACTCACGCCTTTCCATCTCAGACATCAGGTCATACATCTCACACGAGTAAAAACTAAAAAGAGATTAATTACGTAAAAACAAGAGCTCTCAAAACAGATTATACATCAGATCACATCACAAGTTGCTATGGAAGCACAAGCCAAAACCAACGACACAAGACATATGACCCCAAAAGCAAGCACAAGCCAAAACCTTCCTCTGTATAAATGTTACCAACCTATACAGCAAGCTAAACAAAAGCACAAAAGCATACTAGCTGTTGTGCACAAAAGCACAAAAGCTAAATAGAAGCACACACGATCTTGCCATACATAAAATGTAAATAAGACATGATTCCAGCAAAAGAAACTGTGGCAACAAAAATGAACACGATCTTGCCATACGCAGCTCATTTACTTGCGATGATAACCGTGGCAGCAATGGTACAGCAAAAGAAAATGAAGTTCCAACAACTTGCGAATCACCAGTTGATGGGCAGCAAATCAATGGGCAGCAAATCAAGTTCGACTTCACGAGCCCAACTTCAACGTCCATGTTATAGCTATAATGGGCAGCAAATCAAGAATCAACCCTCAAGTTATTAAAGAGAAAAATATTAAGAACTTTGTAATACATCACATTCTTTTACAAGTATATTATTTAAAATGGAGAACTTACATAGCAACTAACACACTCTAGCAAACATCGTCGGTGGAAGCTTCTTTGCCAAGATTAGTAAAATCTAATAAGAAAATATATTAACAAGTCAAGCAATTAATATATTATTTAACTATCTTAAGCAATACAATAAAATTAATTAAAATATACATACCTTCCTCGAGTGTCTCAAAAAAATCTAAATCTTCCTCAACATTTACAGGAAGTGATTCACTTCGAAGCCAATCTTGAAGGCACACTAGAGTTTCAACCAATTTAGGAGTTAATGAACTCCTAAATTGGTCAAGAATACGCCCCCCGGTACTAAATGCACTTTCAGATGCCACACTTGAAATAGGAATAGCAAGCACATCTCGAGCCATCTTAGCAAGAATAGGAAATCTAGGTGAGTTGACCTTCCACCAAACCAAGATATCAAAGTCTGGTCTTTCATTTTCAGGATCTTCTGCAAGATACTTTTCCAATTCTGTTTTAGAATCTACACCTCCACTTGCAGCTTTATGTTTCCTTATTTCATCTAAAAGTTCACCTAAACCAGGAGTTGAAGTTTTCATTGTGCTAAATGAAGAGCTTGGAAAAGAGGTAGAAACGTTACCACCAGTATCTTTTGAAACCGACTTAGAGACATACTCATTAAACAATAAACTCATATAAGTATGAACCTCTTTTTCAATAATTGTCCCTTCATCTCCAAACATCTTCTTAAGTACAAAACTAACAGTAGTAAACTTGTAGCGAGGATCCAAAACACAAGCAATGAAAATCATTTTGTTCATTTTTGTTGGTTCACCCCAATACTTCTCAAATTTTTTCCACATACTTAATGCCATCTCACTCAAAAGTACATCTTCAGTTGTTATTAATCGATTTAAGTAAACAGCAACTTGACCAATTGCAAGAAAATGGGAATTCGATGTTACATAAAGTGATCCGGACACCTTCAAAGTGAGATTATAAAATATTTCAAGAAATTGTGCAATTCTCTTTACATTATCCCAATCAGTTCTTGTAAGCAAACCTACAGGCTTTCCATCTGAAATAGCATCAAACATAAGATAACGTGACAAGCCGGTATCACGATCAGAATATTCTTTAATTGCACGCTCATATTCAATAGCTCTGCTCAACATCAAGTAGGTGGAATTCCACCTTGTAGGAACATCTAAGCATAAAGACTTCTTGACAATATTTTCACTTTCACAACATTCCTGAAACTTCCTCAACCTAGCAGGAGACTGTCTAATGTATCTGACTGCACATCTAACATGAGCAATAGAAATACATGACTCTTTTAAACCATCTTTCACAATAAGATTTACAATATGAGCCATGCATCTCATGTGAAAGTGTTGACCATTCATGGAATTGGTTCCCCAATCATCTAATTTGTCAGACAACTTCTCCACGGTCACATCATTTGAACTAGCATTGTCAACTGTGACAGTGAAAATCTTTTGCAAACCCCACTCACGCAAATAATCAATAATACACCTTGCCATATCTTCACCTTTATGACTAGTAATTGGAGAAAAGTTAATAATTCTTTTATGCATAATCCATTCACTATCAATCCAATGGGCTGTGATGCACATATAGTTAATTTTTTGAATAGAAGTCCATGTATCAGTGGTAAGACTTACTCTTTGACTTGTTCCTTTAAGAAACTTCATTAATTTATTTTTTTCCACATTAAAAAGAGCAAAACAATCCCGTGTAACAGTAGTACGGGAAGGAATATGAAAACAAGGTTGTGCCACTTTCATAAAGTTTCTAAAGCCTTCCCTCTCAACAAAACTAAACGGAAGTTCATCAACAATCACCATACGACACAAAGCCATCCTACACTCTTCTTGATCAAATTTCCATGGAATAAGACCACCTTTATTACCCCCCGGTAATGTTTGAAATTGTAATAGTTTTTGACCTTTTTCAACTTTATAAGGATTCTTTGGACATTTATCGATATGACCATTCATTTGTGTCGTACTTTTTCCTTTTGTCTCAAAATATTCTTGTCCACAAAATCTACATGCATATTTATTATTTCCTTTAGCATCAACTTTTTCTTCAAAAAAATCCCATGCCCGAGATCGTTTTCTCCTTTGTTTTGAAACTGTCGAGTGAGTAGTTGCAACCGTAGACTCGGAACCTTTACTTTCATCAGCTACTTTATCAATATTATCATTTTCAGCCATGTGAAGTGAATGAAGAATGTAACTTACAGTCTTAAACGAGTTTGCAACTTGGCTGTACTAAAAAGACAAGCCCAACCTTCAGAGTCGCACACCTCTTGGTTCAATCTTAAACACTTCTTGCTTCTGTTTTGAACCTGAATAACACTGAAGATAACTAGTCATTAATTGAACATGTCTAAGTGATAAAAAACTTAAAAAGCACAAGCAATAATAGATTAAAATAAGAGCTGGATTGTGTTTACGCCTCCTCATTAATCAAGGCCTCTCACATAAATGGCAAATACAAACTGTTGCACTTTATATGTGCAACCATATAAAAAAGGTGCTACTTCACAATGCTTTAAAAAAATTCCTTAAAATATATTTAACCATCCGAACCCTAAATTTTTTTCTCCAAATGCAACACCTAAAAGATAAACAACAACTTCAAAAAGAGTGCATTTATTGTTGGTTAATGAAGTTGCTGGACAGATTTTACTATGAAGCTGCTGGACAGATGCAAAAGTGGAACTAATAGTGAAATAAATATCCATATGAAGTTTAAAAAGCCAGACTAACGTAGAAATAGAGACCTAGCAGAAGAAATATTTCCACAAACTTAAGAAATATTACATTTTAACATACAAATCTTTGAAACTTCATTTTCAACAATTCATGGTTGTTATTTCATAATTTCAATGTTAGAAGTTTTGACATTTGTTACATTCTGTTTTTAATAACTAAGAAATACCTGAGGATTAGCTGATGCACGGAGGTCGCCGGAGCTTTTATGAAACCGGGAAGAATGACAATAGACAGAACTGAGAAGCACCGGACCGGACTAAACAGAAAGTGAAGACTGAAAACCCTTTTAATTTTGGGTCTACGCACAGTGAAGACTGAAGAGAAGCGGCGTTCAATAAGGGAGGAAAATAGGGTAAGCCGGTTAGGGTAGGGACTTAACTTAAGTGAAGGGAAAGGGTAGTATTATAAAATAAGGGCATATTTGTCTTTTTGGTATTTCTTATCGGTTTATCGATAAACCGATAAACCGAAAGGACAAAATCGAAATCGAAATCAATAACTCGATAAGGAAAATTTCTAAATCGAAATCGAAATCGATAAACCGATAAACCGATATCGATAAACCGATAACAAATAATCGATTCGATTTATCGATAAACTGATTCGAATGCACACCCCTAGATAGGGGCATTGTGCTGGGAGAGTTGGAGCACTCGGAGCGGCAGCGAGCTTTTGGGTACTGTAGACGTATACGAGTGGGGGAGGTTGTAGGGGCTATGTGCAAGATGAGTAGGGGTAGAGCGACGGGGCCGGACGAGATCCCGGTGGAATTCTGGAAGAGTGTGGGTAAGGAGGGCTTGGAATGGCTCGTTGGGTTGTTTAACAACATTTTTAGGACGAAGAAGATGCCCGAAGAATGGAGGCGGAGTACGATGATCCCACTGTACAAGAATTAGGGGGATGTCCAAAACTGCAACAACTATAGGGGTATCAAGTTGTTAAGCCATACGATGAAAGTGTGGGAGATGGTGATTGAAGGGAGGTTGAGGAGGTGTGTGTCCATTTCCGAGAACCAGTTTGGTTTCATGCCGGGACGGTCGACCACTGAGGCCATTCATATTGTGAGGAGATTGGTAGAGCAGTTTAGGGCGATGAAGAAGGATTTGCACATGGTGTTCATTGACCTGGAGAAGGCCTATGACAAAGTCCCCAGAGAGGTTCTATGGAGATATTTGGAGGCTAGAGGAGTGCCTATAACGTATATTAGAGTGATCCAAGACATGTATGATGGAGCTAAGACACGGGTTAGGACAGTAGGTGGAGATTCGGATTACTTTCCGGTTGAGATGGGGTTGCATCAGGGATCAACACTTAGCCGTTTTTGTTTTCCCTGGCGATGGATTCTTTGACACGTCACATTCAGGGGGAGGTGCCTTGGTGCTTGCTATTTGCGGATGACATAGTCCTGATTGATGAGACGCGAGGTGGCGTTAACGAGAAGCTGGAGGTCTGGAGACATACCCTAGAGTCTAAGGGTTTCAAGTTGAGCAGGACCAAGACAGAATACTTGGAGTGCAAGTTCGGCGGTGTTACCCTGGAGGCGGACGGGGATGTGAAACTCGATACGCAAGTCATTTCCAGGAGAGAGAGTTTCAAGTATCTGGGATCTATAATTCAGAAGGATGGGGAGATAGATGAGGATGTCACACGCCGTATCGGAGCAGGGTGGATGAAGTGGAGGATCGTTTCTGGTGTCTTGTGTGATAAGAATGTGCCGTTGAGACTTAAGGGTAAGTTCTACAAGGTAGTTGTTAGACCGACTATGTTGTATGGGGCAGAGTGTTGGCCAGTCAAAACCTCTCATGTCCAGCAGATGAGGGTAGCGGAAATGAGGATGTTGAGATGGATGTGTGGGCATACTAGGTTGGATAGAATTAGGAATGAAGTTATTCGAGACAAGGTGGGAGTGGCCCCTGTGGAGGCAAAGATGCGTGAGGCAAGGTTGAGATGGTTCGGGCATGTTAAGAGGAGAAGTGCAGATGCCCCTGTCAGGAGATGTGAGAGGTTGGCCTTATGAGGGGCGAGGAGGGGTAGAGGTAGGCCAAAGAAGTCTTGGGGAGAGGTGATCAGGCGGGACATGGCGCTACTTGAGCTAACCGAGGACATGACTCTAGATAGAACGGTGTGGAGGTTGAAGATTAGGGTAGAAGGTTAGTAGGTAGTCGTGCATCTCCCTTTGTCTTCTCTAGCTCGATAGTATTAGCGCTAGTTCGGTACCCTTTTTTCCCTTAGTTTTCTATATTCGTATGTCTCGTTTCGTTGTTACTTGCCATTGGTAATTCCGTAGTTTGCTAGCAGTACTTCGTTCATATTCTCGTCTGCTGCCTTGGAATTAGTTTTCTAAATATGTTATCTTGCTGCTACCTGTTATCAGTACCCCTTTCATATTATCTGTTGCTATCTCTGGTTTAGTTTTCTAATTATTGTTTTGCTATTACTTGATACCAGGGCTTCTCTCACCTTCTTTAATCGAAGGTCTATCGGAAACAGTCTCTCTGCCCTTCCAGGGTAGGGGTAAGGCTGCGTACATCCTACCCTCCCCAGACCCCACTTGTGGGACCACACTGGGTTGTTGTTGTTGTTGTTGTTGTTGTTGTTGTTGTTGTTTTATCTTCAATTGCATGGACATAATTATGGGCCATTCGTATAGTGCATAAAATACACATAAATCTCTACTTTGCTCCCAATTTCATCTTCAACGTACCTACACATAAAATAAACTCAATTAAGCACAAATATAGTATAGTTTAGCATTAAAGCACTTAAAATATAAGGTAAAAAATGTACTAAAATATGGAATTATAGCCGAACATCACTGCTCTCTTTTCCTTTATTTTATATTACTGAAATTAGGGATTGAGAGATAGAGAGAGACGTAGAGAGAATCCCAATTCTTCGCAACAACACCCAATTCAAACAAATAATATTTTTTGAAAATCCAAATTCGAATTAAAGGGAAACAAACGAAACAAAAAGCTAAACTTTTTCTCTGACTTCGAATGTGTAGGTGACCAGCTAGATTGAGCAAAATATTGCAAGAACTTACAAAACTTTGAACAACGAATAAATATTTTTGTTGACTGATCTTCGAACCATTAGTTAATGAACCATCAGTTTTGTTTAAATTGATTCAAAGCTTCAAAGCTTTTTAATGGTTATCAATGGTGGAATTGCTGCTCTCTTGTGCAAGATACGTGGGGATGGGGGGTGTGGAGAGAGAAACGTGGGGGGAGTTGAAGATACATTAGAGTAATTTTAGGACACTAATTATTATCATTCATTCCCTTAAAATGTACATAAATGGTAATTGGGTATATAAAATATAATTATAATAAAACTTGAGTAGGGAGGGTAGTATAGTTTCATATAGTGTAGGAATGTAAAAATTCCTATTGGTAATTAGGCCTACGGGCTGGCCTCGGCGCAGCCTTGGTCTAACATTAAGGGCTAGTGGGCTGATTCGGATTGGGCCTACTAGCCTCGGTTCTATATGAGTTTAAAAAAATTTAGGGGTCGTTTGGTTCTCGGACGGAGTTATTCCGGAATTATAGTTCCGAAATTATTATTTTAGGATTAGTAATGCTTGAATTATTTAGTACTAGTGCCTTTTCTGGTTCATTAGATTAAAAATGGATACACGATGCATAATCCAAAGTTGTGTTTGATTTCAAACTAAATAAACTTAAATAAATTTTTTGTTTTATTTTTAACCTTGATTATTTTAGTGACATAAATATAGGTGAATTTTTTTCATTTTTTATAATAAAGATAAACATATCGCGTACACCAAAACAAGGAATTCTTTTAGCCGCAAGATGCAAAGTGCAGCAACAGTTTCATAAGAAAATTATTCAAATAATGATAAACTCAAATATAAACAGCTCGATAGATAAATTCAAAAAACTGCAACTTCTAAAATTTTGCATACATTGATTTGTTATGCTATCCACTCTTTTTCTAGGGTATTATCACTTTTAGCCCGCGCCAAAAACTATTTACATCTGGTAGCAAAAAAAAACTATTATTTTTACAACGGGTATACAGTGTCATTTTTCCTTTTTTTAGATACAAAAGAAATGAAAGTCCAAACGCATTTCAGTTCAAAATAAAATTTACAACCCAATCCATTAGAAAGCACCAAAAAATTCCACTACAGAGTCAACTTCAAATCACAGTGAAAAGGAAAGGGCTTGAGGAGGCTAACATGGTCATTTTTGATTTTTATCCTAGGATTAGTTATCCTATCTATAAGGTGAGATAAAATAATTCTAAGATGGTGGTACAAAATTATACTGATTTTAGTTAATACCTACAATTAAATACGAGATAAATTTAATCCCAAATTCTATCACGGAATAACTCATCTAATCCCGTGAACAAAACGGCCCTTAGGCCAAACTATATAAATAACTCTGATATATAGTACTACAACATATAACCTAGTAACTTCAACTTTTTTTGTGAATGGAGAAGAAACAAATGACCCCCCCCCCCCCCCCAAACAACCCCCAAAAAAAACAAAGAAATAAAAGAAGAAAGATAGAAGGCATAGTGATGTATCATAGAAGTATAAACTACTTCTCTATTTTTGTACAATCCGACCGGTCATTCTGAGCATTTGCATTTCTATTCGATGGTTCGAGGGCATGAGTAGCTCCGTATGATGTATTATGACTTGTGTGTATCGTCGGTTTTAGTTTTCGAGTGGTTCAGGATTGATTTGGAAGGATGATTCTCCTTTTGGAAGCTTTAAGTTGAAAGAGTTGACCAAGTTTGACTTTTGTATATTTGACTTCGGATCGGAGTTTTTATGGTTTCATTAGGTCTGGATGGTGCGTGTGCCCGAATTTGTATTTGGATGTTTCTACAAGGTTTGGCACTATTCGGCGAAAGTTGGCAATTTGAAGGTTTGGAATGTTCATAAGTTTGACTGAGAGTTGACTTTGATGATATCGGGTTCGATTGTGGTTCTGGGAGTTGGAATAGATTCTCCATATAATTTAGAACTTGTGTGCAAAATTTGAGATCATTCCGAGTTGATTTGATGAGGTTCGCCACGAGTTCTGGAAGTTGAAAGTTCAAAAGTTCTTCAAGTTTGATTTGGAGTGCGATTCGTCGTTTCGATGTTGTTATGAGTGATTTGAGGCCTCGAGTAGGTCCGCGTTATGTGTTGGAACTTGTTGGTATGTCCGAAGGGAGTCCCCAGGGGCTCGGGTGAGTTACGGACATGGTTCGGATCATTTTCGTCTCATGTATTGCTGAAGATGGCATGGTGATGATGTTTCCACATTTGCGGAAGTTTGGACGCGAATGCGAGTTAGCAGATGCGGGCAAATTATTGTAGAAGCGAAGGTGGCCTGGTCGTCGAGAAGTCACAACTGCGGGGAGCTGGGCCGTATCTGCGAAAGCGCAGAAGCGAGGAACTGGGGCGTAAAAGTGAGAATGTGCGTAGGAGCGGATTAAGGATCGCACGTGCGATGTCGTAGAATCGGAGATATTTTCGAAGGTGCGAGAGGTTAGATTTTAGTGAATTTCCGCAAAAGCGACGCCGCAGAAGTGGCAGGTGGTCCGCAAAAGCGAAATGTTTAGGCAGAAGCTTATATATTTGAGGGTTTGTTCATTTTGTCATATTTTGAGTTGAGGACCTCGGATTTGGGTGATTTTGGAGGCGATTTTCACCACATGGATTGAGGTAAGTATCTTTGACTTGGTGTTAATTATGTTCCATGATTCCATCTTCGATTTTGCCATTTTATTGACGATTAAAAAGTAAAATTGGGAGTTTTGTCTAACTTTCCTAAAGTGAATAATTGAGTTTTGAACATCGATTCAGAGTCCGGTTTAACTGAAATTAGTATGGTTCGACTCATAATTGAATGGGTTGTCGGAATTTGTGAGTTTCGTCGAGTTTCGAGGTGCGGGCTCGGGTTTATTTTTTGGTTGACTTTGAGTATTTGATTAATGATTCGACCTTTATTGACTGGGTTTTTTTCCCTAAGGCATTATTTGATGTTTTGAATTTTTTTGGTTAGTTTTTAGCCGCTCGGAGGTCGACTCGCACGTGGTGAAATTTCTAGAGTATTGTTTGGCTTGCTCGGTAATTGATTTGGCTTATTTGAGATAAGTATCATATCTAAACTTGGTTGAGGCACTAGTTGCCTGAGTTATTTATAATAGCTACGTGCTATAGGTGTGCATATGTGTGGGGGACCGAGCCCATGTGTGACCCCCGGGATATTTATCCATGCTCGGACTCGTGCTTAGGCTATAATATGTCTAGAATTGACTATTAAGCTTTATATTATAATGTTTCTCATATTTGTAATATTATTGTGAGCTACTTGAGCCATGTTTGAGGTTACGTATAGACTAATAAACTTGGTGATTGTTATTTCTGTGATGATTTGTCAATTTGAGCTATGATAGCACACTTTGCATACACTTTATCATGTCATTATACCAGTTCAGGAGCAGGAAATTTGATACTCATTCATCATATATATGTGTTCCTATATATTTGCTTCTATGTGATATGATTTGCATTGGAAGCCTGTGACCACGCCGGGCGGATTGTGTTATTATGTGTGTGGTGCCGCGCGGATTATGTTATTATGTATGTTACCATGCCGGGCGAATTATGATATTAAGCCTGTGACCGTGCCTGACAGATTATGATATTGTGCATGTGACCACGCCAGACGAATTGTGATATTTACACGTGAGTTGTCCATGCAACACGTGAGTTATTAATGCGATTGATATTATTAGCATGGGAGTTGTTCGTGACTTGTGACTTGTACTACCAGTCTTTGGTTATTGTATAAGAATTCAATTATTTCATCATTTATTTCTTGGTAATCTTATTTGGAATGTGTTTATAGATAGTTCGCTTACGTAGAGGGTTGGGTTAGGTGTCATCACAACTAGTTGGATTTTGTGTCGTGATAATATTTCTCCCCTTTTTTTCCTGTGTGGATACCCCAAATCCTGCGTAAATACGGAATGCTTTATGCATCAAGGTGTCTTTTTTTTTTTTTTTTTGTGTAAAAGAAAAAAGACCAGCTAGTGGTAATTAGTAGCAACTAAGTAATCAAGAAAAACTGTTGGTATGTACTTTTTTTGTGATGGACCGATTTAACTTAGAAGTTGTGAAATTCAAATCCTTAAAATATCGTACCAAAATTTTATTCGAAATTCCTCTTTTCCATAACTACTTAGTTGGTTGCAATTTTGGATAATGATTTAGCACTTAACTATAATTATTAAATTTGAAATGAAAACTGGCCTAAAATTCCCTTAATCAGAAATAGCCCATCCATAAAGCAAATAAATCTTGAAAACACAGCACCTATTTTCTTATGGTAAAATTCGTTCACCTACTGAAATCTTTTTACTTCTAAGCTTCCCATTGCCCATAACAAAAGCTCTAGTCTTTAACATAAAAAAGACTGGCAGTGGGCTCTTCAAATAATTCATTGCTTGTAATTTACTTCACTCTTCACATGCTAATTTATGTACCATGATACTACTCTAGTATGAGTGGTTGATTCTACCGCTCTTTAAAAAGGCCGGCCGGTGCACGAAGCATTTCGTGTTTACGCCGAGTTCTAAGAAGAATCGAACACAAGGAGGAGCAGTGGCGGTTCTAGAGTATAGTTACTGGTTCCAGAAACCAGTAACTTTTGAATTCATTAAATATCCATGAATATATAACTGTGAACCTGGTTATTATTGCATATTAATTTGAAATTACAACAGAAACCCATAAACTTCAAATTCTGGATCCGCCTTTGAAGATGTAGACAATCTACCCTGAACCAAGGATCAGTGGTTGATTTTACGGCTCGAACTCGATCGTGATCTATAGAGACAACTTCATTATTGCTCTATGACTCCCCTTCCTTGTATAAAAAATAATGATTAAATTTATATTTGTCATCATGTAAAAGAATATTTAAAACAAGTATTAGTTTAACCTGAAAGTTACCTATCTTATTTTCTAGGTTATAACTCGTTTCACTTATAATAAGAAAAGTTACTTTTTAGGTGACATTAATAGTATAAAATTTTATGCTATGTTACAATTCTCTATAATAGTATTTTGCTATAATATTCAAAAATTACTGAACAAATAAGACTATTATAGAGAGGTTTGATCTTGAAGAGTTTTGATCTATGTATATTGTGACGCTAGTCCCACCTAAAACAGTTTATTGTTAAATTAAAGCAAAAATAAATTGGAGTAGAAGGCTATCATTCTCTTTTATATTTGTATAAAATCGGATCCTCAACTCGTATAAAATTGACATGTTTTCGGCATGGTCACTTTTCTGATGAAAAAAATTATGAAATTCTCATAACCATCACAAACAAAGGCATGTAAAAATGACTAGAAAAGAGGAAATTTGGTTAATTCTTAATCTAGAATCATCTACTTTAAAATCTAAAATGACTAAGAAAGAATTAGATTTATCCCTCTACTTTCATATTGCAGTCAAGTCTTTCGTAAAATATCATTTGTTCCGATACTTTTTTACTTTTATAGTGAATGGCTATTATACACCTATAAAGCATTTGACGTTTAAATATATTTTGACTGTGATAGACAAAAATTATAACGACCCGACCGGTCGTTTGAGCTCTAGCACGTCGTCCGGCGGTTTGAGGCCTTGAGTAGCTTCACTTCATGTCTTATGACATGTGCATGTGATCGGAATTGAATTTCGGGAAGTTCGGTGTTGAATTGAAAAGAAAATTCTAAACTCAGAAGCTTGAAGTTGGAAGAATTGACTAAGGTTTGAATTTTGAGTAAACGACCTCAGAATCGGGATTTGAAGGTTCCAATAGGTCCATATGACGATTTCGGACTTGGGCGTATGTTCGGGTTGAGTATCGGATGGTCCGAAAGTCTTTCACCACTTATTGTAGAAAGTTGGCATTTTTGAAAGTTTTAGAATTTCATAAGTTTGGTTTGAAGTGGGATTTGATGTTATCGATATACGTGTGGGGTTCTGGGTCTTAGAATAGATTCGTATCGTGATTTGTGACTTGCACGCGAAGTTTGGCATCATTCCATAATATTTTGAATGGTTTGGGCGCGTTCGTCGAAATTTGAAAATTTGAAGGCTTAAAGGATTTCGATCGTCGATCCGTAGTTTCGATGTTGTTTAGTGTGATTTGAGACCTCGACTAAGTTCATATCGTGTTTTGGGATGTGTTGGTATGTTTGGACGAGGTCCCGGGGGTCTCGGGTGCGAATCAGATTGGAAACGGATCGAATTTGGACTTGGAGGAATTGCTGAAGCTTAAGGCTTCCGGTGCGATCGCACCTGCGAGGTTATGGCCGCAGGTGCGAGACCGCAGAAGCGGCCCATGGGTCGCAGAAGCGGTAGGGAGTGAGGCCGGTTGGATTCGCAGGTGCGAGAAATTTACCGCACCTGCGGGCTCGCAGATGCAGGCGGAGAAGCGCAGAAGCGGACGTGGTCTGGGCTAAATGATCGCAGGTACAGGTGGAACAACGCACTTGCGGAGCGGCAGATACGGTCATGGGCTCGCAGGTACGGAGTGGTGCTCGAGATGGGGAGTCCGCAGGTGCGGATGGTTTCCGCAGAAGCAAAAGCGCACATGCGATTGAGTGTCCGAAGAAGCGGAAAAGCTGGGCCCTTCGGGGAAAGCCGCATCTACGAGGCAGCTTCCGCAGAAGCGGCTAGTGGACCGCAGGTGCGAGGGTCACTGGACAGATTGTTTAAAAATCTGGGTTTTGCTCATTTCACTCATTTCTCTCCTGGTTTGGGCAATTTTTGGAGAGCTTCAAAGGGAGATTTTCATCATCTATGGCAAGGTAAGTAATTCCCACATATTGTAAGTTGGAGTCGGTTATAGAACTTCGGAGCGAGGTAAGTCTCTTGTCCAACTCTGTGAGGGGGAAACTACCCCTAGGTATGTATTTGATATATGATACTTGTTGCGGGGGCTACATACGCGCGAGGTGACGAGAGTCCGTGCGTAGCTAGATTCATGTTATGTCCGGGTAGACTAAGGTTCCCGTCATGCTATAACTATACTATTTGAGTTGTTCCTTGCCTATTACATTCCTTAATTTTTCTTCACGACTTGAGACTAGACTTGCTTAGAGTGATAGACTTGATATTGTAGATATTTGACGAGCTTCATGATTAGCTGTGAAATAATTGCACTCCTCTTACGGATTTCTCCCGTGCTATGCGTTTTCCTCAAAGGTTTTTCTTACAAATTTATAACTCACATGTTTATTCGTGAATGGGATCAAGGACCTGTTAAATCTTCGTATTCTAATGGGATCGGGCCATTTCCCTCGGCAGAATTATGTACCACACTCTCATGGGAGTGGGCCGTTTGCCTCGGCAGTATAATAGATGCATATATGGTTCGTGCCGTTCGACACTCGGCGGTGCGCACAATATGATGGGATCGGGCCGTACGCCTCGGCATTTCTATAAAATACTCCTACCTTATCGTGCGTAATATTTGACAAAAAGCCAGTGTATCTGTGAGTTTTTCTGATTTGAATTGCGACGACCTATCTGGCGAGGTCTATTATATATATGCTCCGGTTGAGCACGTAACTACTAATTGAATGCTTGAGTTTATTGTCGAGAGGAGGATTGTACCTCGTATTATACTTGTTTATTTCGTTTACTTACTCTACCTCGCATCTGTTTACTTCTTACTGTACAGGCTTTATTGTACCACTAGTAAGTATCAATGTCGAACCCCTCGTCACTACTTCTCTGGGGTTAGGCTAGATACTTACTGGGTACGCGTTGATTTACGCACTCTTGCTGCACTTATTGTGCAGGTACATATATGTCTGGTGGTCATTTAGGCGCAAAGGCGCATCTATTGCGCGGACTTACCGAGAGCTGCATTCCATGTTACGATCCGCAGTCTGTAGAGTCTCCATCAGAGTTATTTATATTCTCCCGTCTAATTTGTATTCCAAACAAATATTGTATTTTATTATATTTCCTAGTTGATGCTCATGCACTTGTGACACCGGGTTTGGGGAGTTCCTACTGGTCGTTCATTATTGTAGTTCACGTAGTTATTAACATTTCACCTTGAAATTATTTTTACTATACAGGAATTGGAAAATAAAATCATGTGTTTTGTACGAGTACCAACTTTCATATTATTTAATCAATGAAAATTTTGATTTCAAAGTAATAAGATGAGTAAATAAATTGATCAATCATCGTTGGCTTGCCCGACGACGATGTTAGGCACCATCACGACCTTTAGTAGATTTTGGGTCGTGACAAAAATAATCCAAAAATTAATTTTTTTTCTCCTTATCTAATGTTACATATAAATTATAAAAAATTATTCAATTTCAAATCTCAAGAGATATGCATATTTTACTAATTAAATATTAAAAAAAGCTAATACATTATTATTAAATCCATATCCCAACGTACAAAAATTTAAACTCTATGGCAAAAAATTTAAAGCTACTAGAAAAATAAATTCTTTCAAGAATGATGGAAGAACTTTATAACTATAGGTTGTTTGTATATTTCATTCTCTTACTAGCGATATAACGCTTGATTGGCGAAATTTTTTGTCCAATTTTTCGGTAAAAGGGTATCCAACAGCTTTCTCTTGAAGGCAATCTAAGAGCTTAACAGTTGAATCTTCTATCTGAATATTTTTTGGCATTTGTCCAATGGAAAAGATATCATGCGAAGGTCTTCAAATTTTATATATTATGCGAGATGAAAACCTTTTTGTTTTTTAGAAAAATCGGCAGTCGATAACCTTCGGGTGCAAACTGGGTAATCTGTTCACTGCAGTAGCTCGAGATTTAAACCACACTAGGCAAAGATAAAAAATTTTGCTCAATGCAAAGATTGTGTGTAGATTTATAGAATTATTAGTAATCTTAGAGATACTACATGGCTATTATAAGTGGGTCATTTTACAAAGAACGTTTCTATAAATATGGATATTGTTTTATAGGTAAAAATGTATTATGTTGAGGTGAAATTAACTTAAAAATCGATTCCGTGGATAACTTAACTTTTATAGTGAATGAGCGTCATATAAAGATGTTATTATAGAGAGATTTGATTATATCTATATTCATACATATATACCTATAATTAAATATATAGTGTTACCTCAATTTTGTCACTAGTTACGGTAAACTAATATAGAGTACAAATATGGGTAATAAATAATATCCCAAAAGAAAACCTTATAAAATTCTTTTGTTTTTTCAACAAACTTTCCCTATTTTATATTTTTCCTCACACCCAATTACCCTTTTCCGAAAGATAAGCCCCTCAAAGAAAGAGACAAGAAAAAAGAAAACAAAATTCCATTTGTTTCCAAATTTTATTAAACCCAAAAAACACGGAACCTCTGAAAAAGACAACTATCCAATACCTTATATAACCTTTTAAATTATTCACACATTTGCAACTCTTTCCATTCACTTTCTTCCTTCTACTTCTATGATGTCTTCAAAGAGCAAGAAAAAATGGAATTTTGGGAAATTATTCATATCCAATGGAGTTGGTTGTAGTGGTTGTCGTAAGCCAAATTCAGTAGACATATTAGAACCAAATCCAAAGCCAAAGTCCAAAATCCCTATTCTCACAAATCAATCACCTAAAATTTGTCACACTTCTTCTAGTTTTGGGGAATTCAATGATAATGATCTTGATGAAGATGATCACACTTCCATCACATTTTCCATCAACATAGATTCATTATCCCCCTCTAGTTCTAATCAAAATGATTCTACCAATTTATCACCGTCAGAAGCGAATTCAAAATCTAGAGTCAGCCTGTTTCCAGAAATTCGTGGTGGTATTGCTGTCGTCAGGAACTCAGATGATCCATTTCAAGATAATTTCACTTCCACCACCCTCTGTACTAACATAGATTCATTATCTAAACCTATTTTTGATCAAAATAATGATACCAATATATCACCACCGGAAGCGAATTCAGAATTTAGAGTCACCCCTTTCCCAAAAATTTGTGACGGCGTTATTGTTGTCAAGAACTCAGATGGTCCATTTCAAGATAATTTCACTTCCACCACCCTCTGTACTAACATAGATTCATTATCTCCACCTATTTCTGATCAAACTAATGATACCAATATATCACCACCAGTAGCGAATTCAGAATTTAGAGTCACTCCTTTCCCAAAAATTTGGGACGGCGTTATTGTTGTCAAGAACTCAGATGGTCCATTTCAAGATAATCACACTTCCACCACCTTCTCTACTAACATATCTTCATTGTCTCCACCTATTTTTAATCAAAACAATGATACCAATTTATCACGATCAGAGGTGAATTCAGAATCTAAAGTCAGTTCGTATCCAAAAATCCGTGATGTTACTGTCGTCAAGAATTCAGATGATCCATTTCAAGATAATCACACTTCCAACACCTTCTCTACTAACATAGATTCATTATCTCCGCCTACATTTGATCAAAATGATGATATCAACTTTTTGCTGCTGTCAGAGGCGAATTCAGAATTTAGAGCCAGCTCATGTCCAAAAATTCATGGCAGTGTCGCGGTGGTCAAGGATTCGAGTGATCCATTTCAAGATTTCAAGAAATCCATGCTCCAAATGATATTTGAGATGGAAATTTACTCACCTGAAGATTTAAAGGAGCTATTGAATTGTTTCCTACATCTTAATTCGCCTTCTTATCATGAGATTATTATTCAAGCTTTCTTGAATATTTGTGCCAATTGAAAGATTATATTTTGAACATTTTTTTTGAAGGGTTTATCACGAGGTTTATGAAAAGATGTAGGAGGAGGAAAAAAACTTTGATTTTATGAAACAACTATTAGTAGTTGATATCCTTTTTATATTTTTCATTTTATGTGGTAGTTTTGAGACTTTACTAAATTGGTTTTCCATTTATATACATGCTGTACATTTTGAGTACCATACAAATTGAGTTTTCGTCTATGTATTTTTAACATTTTATGTGCAGGTTATGGTTCTAAATTATGTATTAATACCCATGTGGTTATGTTGCCACTGAATTTTGCAGTGGTTTCTTCATCTTCATCATCCCTGCGTAACTATCAAGTCATTGGCTTAACGCAGCCTTTTGAAAAAAAGTGGGGAGATTTCTTTTTCCTTTTTTGGTGTTTGTAGGGGGGGGGGGGGGGGGGGGGCATAATCTTTTTCATTTTAAAACAATGCCAAAATTCTTAAAAGAAACATATTATTTTAAGTTTAACATGCATTTCAACTACAAGCCAGCATAATTCTTCTAAATTTTGAGTTGATAATGAGGGTTGTTTCTATTAAATATTGGGAGGTAAAACTTCCCTATAAACAAATAGCGATGGTTTTTATATATATATGTGTATCTAGAATTGATCAGTCATTCTAAATAAATATTTTTACGTAGTCATTTAAGGTAAAAATAGCACGGTCTAGCCAGTTTTCGGACTGGTCATTCAAAAATTGTCAGCATTTACCAAGTCAATAAAAAATAGCCACTATTTTGCTACAACAGAGACTGGTCCAGCATAATATACTGGAGTTCGGTGCACATGTGTATGAACTTCCAGCATATTATGCTGGAACTCCAACACACGGAAAATTCCAGCATAATATACTGGAGATTCGAGCACTTGTGTATGAACTTCCAGCATATTATACTGGACCGATATACTTTACTGGAACTCCAGTATATTATGCTGGAGTTCTAGTGTACTTATGCTGGAACTCCATCATATTATGCTGGAGTTACAACATACTTATCCTGGAACTCCAGTATAATATGTTGGAGTTCAAGTATACTTATGCTGGAACTCCAGCATAATATACTGGCATATTTTCCGGTTTTGAACAGTGTTTTCGCTCAGATTTATCTTTACATGAAAAATGGCTAAATATCGATTACTTTTGAAACTGAGCTATTTTTGAACGACCACTTGTAAATCTGACTATTTTTGAATTTCTCCCTCATTTAAGTGAATGCAAAATCTAGAGACGAGAACTAAGAATTTCTTGTTCTTTTTTGGGTCCCTTTTGGGCTAGTGAAGTAGGTTGTGTGATGGTAATTGTTTAAATAAAGTGAAAAATTCCTCGGCCAAATTTTTTATCTAAATTTGATGGGTTCGGCTCTGACAGTTAATTCTATTATGACTTTATATTTATAAGTTTAAACTTAATATTTATTTAAATGTTAGTGAATTTTAACTTATACATCAATATTCCGCATTAAAAGAATCGGAGTTCAGATCAACCAATAGTTGTATCCACATGTTAGTACTTGAATAGTGTACAACTAGAACTCTAGTATAGTCAGACGTCTCTATAACAACATACTTATATAATAACACTTTACTATAAAAGCCAAATTTTTCCGGAACCAATTTTCTGGTTTTGTTACAATATATGCTTTGTATAACAACACTTCACTATAACATCCAAAAATATTCGGAACAAACGAGGATGTTATAGAGAAATTTAACGATATTCATTTTAAAACATGTATCTGTGATCTCGTGATTCAAAAGGAAACATACAAAATTAAACCTGACTTCCTAATATCACTTTAGGTATCAATTTTTCCTTCGTCTTCATTTTGTCATGTTACTTTCAACTGCTTTTTCAACTACGCATATTTACTTTCACCTGCTTTTTCTAACGTATTAATTTATCTGCTTTTGAAACTTATGTCTATAAAGTTTGGAGATGTCTAAAACCAGCAGTGTACACAGGAATTTTTGCAAGCGATGTTAAGATTTATAGAAGTACAGGAATATTCTTAGTCTATTAGTTTGTTGAATTTCAAGTTAGAAAAAGTCATGAGTTCATTTTTTAACCATATACCTTTTAGAGCAAAATCAAGCACATAACCGATGCACGAAGAGACAATTTATGTCAAGTGGTGTCAATTTTTTCTACTTATCTATTTGCTCACAATACTAGTTATATTTAGTAAAAAAATTCGACGAAGCGATGTCGCGTGACACCGCTTCGCCAAGAGTGGGTCCGCCCCTATCTAAAGTGTCACGACCCAAAATTCACTAACGGTCGTGTTGGCGTCGGACACCACTGTCAGGCAAGCCAACACCATTTAACTAGAAATTTCTCGTTTTAGATATTTCTGAAATCACTTCTTTTATACATTTAATAATAAATAATAAGTTCCACTGAATAAATAATGATGTCTTTACAAAACTACTAAACAATCCCGAAATCATCGCAGAACCCGGTGTCACAAGTGCATGAGCAATTACTAGGAAATCCAATAAAGTACAATAGCTGTCCGGAATACAAACTTGGACAGAAAGTAAATATAATACACTGAAAGGGACTCTGCTGGCTGCGGGTCGTCTCGAGAGATGCAGCTCACCTAAGTCTCTGTATCATCCGTGCTGCTACGCCCATTAGGCCACTAGAGGTACATGTGCCTGTGCAACAAAAATGCACAGCAAGTGTAGCATGAGTACAAAAGCAACGTGTACTCAATAAGTATCCCGCCTAACCTCGAAGAAGTAGTGGCGAGAGGTCGACTTCGACACTTACTAATGGTCCAATAATATCATTACAATAAAGAAGTGAATAAGTACGAAACAGGGCAATTATATGAAATAAGCATGTATAAAATACATAGTAACATCCCCTTTCTTCATTATTTTACTCAAGTTTTCAGCTAGTAAGTTCCCTTCGTAACAGGAGCACATATATAGATATGGTGGATTTGCTTAAAGAAGTTATTATAATTCAAAACAGGGAAGAATCCCCCAGGTTCACTGGCTTCTAGCCAAATGTCACGCACGATTCCATGAGAATAGTATATACATATACATATATAGGAAATGCTGAGGCGTACTGCCCGATCCAACATAAAAGTAAACTATGCACTGCCGAGGGTCGAACGGCGCGAACCATAGATGCATCTATTAACCTGCCGAGGCGAACGGCCCGCTCCCATGAGAGTGTGGTACATAAATCTTGCCGAGGCAAACGGCCCGATCCCATAAGAGTAGTGGAAAAAATACCCCGCTCGCGAATCATACGTGCGACGCGGTCAAATATAATTTACGAAATTTTCCGCTCGCGAATCATACAAGCGACGCGGCCAAATATATTTTATTAATAATTCAAAATCCTTTTCTTGATTCTTTTCAAAATAAGAACAATTCAACGTGAAGTTTTTAAAGATATTTTCCCCGCTTGCGAAATGCCCATGCGACGCGGTTACACATAGATTCTTAAGTCATTAAAATATTTCTCAATTCTTTCGAAAATACGAAGTTTCATGGAAACCCTTAATAAATCATAAATCCCTCAATTCAAACTCCTTTCAACACAATTATTACGCAACCCTAATCTTGTTTCTTCTCAAGACAACAATAATATAAATTAACAACAATATCAACAAAGCATGATGTAAGCCTAAACTACCCGGACATAGGCATAATAGTAGCTGTGCACGGACTCTCGTCACCTCGTGCGTGCGTAGCCCCCACAAATAAGAGCACATAATAATTTAGTTCGCCTGTGGGGTTAATTCCCTCTTACAAGGATAGAAAGGAGACTCACCTCACTCCGAAGTTCCATAACCGTTATTCCATGCCCTTCCGAAAACTCAAATCGATGCACATTGCTCCAAAACTAGCCAATAATTATGTAAACTCATTAATATATGATCAATTACTCATTATAATCCAATTTATAACAATTCCTAACCCCGATCGAAAAGTTAACAAAATTGCCCTCGGGCCCACGTGCCCGGATTTCGAAATTTTTCGAAGATAAAGTCTATCCATAACCTCACAAACTCAAATATATAATTTACTCCCAATTTCGTGCCCAAATCGTGGTCAAAATCCAAGAATACCTGGTTTTTCTTCAAAACCCCAATTTTCACTAATTCCCATGATTTTCCATGTTAAAATCTAGATATAATCCAAGTAATTAACTTGCAATAGGTGGAAATCACTTACCTTGACATGGATGATGAAAATGGAGCTCCAAAATCGCTCCTAGGTCGGCTCCCATGGAGGAAAAGAGATGAAATGAGCCAAACCCATTTCTTTACACTTATACACTGCCCAGACGACTCTTCTTCGCGTTCGCGAGACCCTCGTCGCGTTCGCGAAGAAGACAATTCCCAAAAACCATTTTTCAAACACTTATCAGACAGCCTCTAGTATAATGGCCATAACATTTTGTACAAAACTCCAAATGACAAATGGCTTAATGTTTTGAGAACTAGACACCAAGATCTATAACTTTCTTATTTTGGAAATTTCCCAATTCTTTATAGATTTTGAGAAATAAGCTGCCAAAGTTAGCCCTGTGCAATACAAATTTCTTCTTCATCTTCCCGGACAGCCTGTAGTGTACCAGCCACAACTTTTCATACACAAATCCAAATACTGAATGGTTTACCTTTCTGTAAACTAGACACAAAGGGCTACAACTTTAGTTTTTGGATCATCTCCAAATCCCTTGTAGATTGTGAGATATGAGCCTCCGAAGTAAGACCTGCGCAACAGAACTTCTTCTTCTTCGCGAACGCGAAGAACAAAATCCTAGAAGCAAAATCCTTCTTCGCGAACGCGAGGATACCCTCGCGGACGCGAAGAACAACACCAAACACCAGCATCAGCAGTTCCAACACAGCCCGAAATGCTCCAAAACCACCCCGAAACACACCCGAGACCCCCGGGACCCCGTCCAATCACACAACTCAGTCCCCTAACATAACACGGACCTGCTCGACGCCTCAAATCACGTCAAACAACGCTAAAACCATGAATCACACTCCAATCCAAGCTTAATGAATTTTAGAATTTCAAACTTCTATATTCGATGCCGAAACCTATCAAATCACGTCCGATTGCCCTCAACTTTTGCACACAAGTCATATTCGACATTACGGACCTACTCCAACTTCCGGAATCGAAATCCGACCCCGATATAAAAAATTCCATTTCCGGTCAAACTCCTCAAAACCTTCAAATTTCTATCTTTAGCCCAAAGACTCCATAATGACCCACGGACCTCCGAATTCACTTCCGATCGCGCTCCCAACACCAGAATCACCATACGGAGCTATTCCCAGACTCGGAATCCCAAACGGACATCGATAACACTGATATGCACTTCCACCCAAACTTATGAAATTCTTTCAAAAATGCCAACTTCCACAATAGGTGCCGAAACGTTTCCGGGTCTTCCAAAACCCTATCCGGACGTACTCCCAAGTCCAAAATCATCATACAAACCTATTGGAACCTTCGAATCCCGATTCTGAGGTCGGTTACTCAAAAATTCAATCTTAGTCAATTCTTCCAACTTAAAGCTTTCGAAATGGGAATTCTCTTTCCAAATCAACTCCGAACTTCCCGGAATTCAATTCCAACCACGCGTACAAGTTGTAATACCTAATGTGAAGCTGCTCATGGCCTCAAAATGTTGAACGACGCGCTAGATCTCAAAACGACCGGTTGGGTCGTTACATTCTCTCCCACTTAAACATACGTTCGTCCTCGAACGTGCTGAGAACTGCACTGAAGTTGTCTGAAGTCATTGTTTAACACCTCGTGCACCTACCCGTGCTACCACAACTCAGTTGAGCACATGAACTCGATCAAATCTGAAGATATTCTCTTTTATTTAGGCGAATAAGCCCTAGAGCCCAGTTTTAACATCCGCAATTCTCTGCCAGGCCTGCCTCCAACATACGAACACCGTATCAATCACCACATGATGTACCAGAACATGAATGTATACCTTTGCTGAATTCACACCATGCACCACATCATTCACAGGCCCATAATAGCACTCCTTGATCATAATAACCGAAATTCCCCGAATCTGATGCTCACAATGTACCCCATGACATATATGAGTGCTATTCTAACTCTTACAATACCGCCACGACAGAAGAGGTGTGTAGAAATTCATAACCAACTGCCGAGTCGACAAATCGCTGAGTCTATACTCCTAACAAGAACCATTACCTCATTTTGAACCAAATAGTGGTATTTGCTCTTTGACATACTTCACACAATCCGATTGCACTGACCCTATATCCAATAATCTCGTCTCACCCAGTACGAACTGCTCAGGCACTAAGCCACCCAGACATTACCAAAAGTCTCATGTGATGCCACAACGTGCCAATAAGCTACAAACTTGAACGTGATACAAAAGAAAAATGAACCCTGGAGGGGACTAATCAACTCATGCAACTAATATGAGCTTTCCTCAAAAAATGGGAAACAAAACACACAAAAGATAAAATATGAAAATTGTATTCAACATTACACTGTTGCGGCGTGCAACCCGATCCCAACAACATACCCGTGGCGGCGTGCCACCCGATCCACACATAAAATTCACATAAGGAGATACACACCGAGCTAAATTTCTCATTACTACTAAATACCGAATATCAGTCACAAGCATGCTAAGTGCATAATACCATCCCTGGGGAGACAGATAGGGCCATACGCTATAAAACTCAAGCGCAACTGAGGTGCGATATATGATCTGAATCTCAAGAGCCATCTTGCTCACATAACATCATCTCTACGCGGAACCTCAACACATAAGAAATTTATCAAGCCGTCTCACACCTCACACGACATAATATAATATTACATGAAATAGCCGACAACGAGATAACATCCAATGTCAGATTATTCCTCCATAAGCAGCGCTATGCTGAAATGAACACATTCGGCCTGATAGAGCCCACATTAATATTTAAATCCATTCACAACCTCAAGCCGATTCTGATCGTACCGAACTAGGCCAATAGTCTTTCCTGGGTCCATAATAACCCATTTTTCCATAACTCACAAGAACAACCCTCATATCCGGAGCAACCTCCATAGTCCACAACCCAATACCGAGTTCCCTCCAGGCATAAATCCTCACATTAGTGATATTACCATAATCTTCATACTTGGTTTAAATCTTCAATCAATCAAGTGACTACATGTCACACTTATATAATCTTCCCGTGAGATACGCTCCCATGACCATCCGCACTAGGTAACGAGTTTGCACATCCATACCACCGGTCACACTAATATTGTAAAGCATATCAAAAATCCGTAACCAAGATGCAAAGCCTCCGACACAAAATGCCGATCTCAGGTGACGTTGAAGACAATACCAGCTTACTCCATGTTGATACCCAATTTTTTCCTGTATATTTTTTTATATGCAAAATACTTTCAAAATAGCATATGCATGCATATATAAGTGTGTCCAAATGTTTTAGTATTTTTTCTAATTTTTAAAAGATTTTTAAATCGATTTATTGCCCTATTTTAGCAGTATAAAAACCAATTCTTATTCCTCAAATTATCATTTTTGGTGATTAATTTATATTATTCTCATATTTATCCCAAAATATAGCTAAGGTGATTTTTACACATTTTTTACAAATTTATTTAGTATTTTTAAAGCTAAATTGCATATAATTGCAATATTAGCCTATTTTAAGAATTAATTGCGTTTATAATTATAAAATTGATTCCAGTATTTTTAATTTAATATTTATGTATTGTTAATTAATTTAGCAGCTTTAATTTGTTTTTAGAAATTATTTTACTATTTTTATAAAATAAAAAGGGAAAAGTGGCTATTTAAAATCTAGCCCTATTTCATTTCAATTGTAGCCCAAATCGACCACCCCAGCTAACCCAATTTCAATCCCAATTGGACCGGACCAAATCCTAAATTTACCCGCCCATGACCCAATTAAAAAAACCTGCCCGGCTCCCCTTTTGATCCAGGCTGTTGATCATTTTGATCAACGGCCACAATTCCCCCTTCCTTTTTTTAATTTCCAAACCCCCCAACCCTAAAATCATTTCACTTAATCAGCCGCCTCTAAACACCCCCTTCTCTCAAACTCTCTCGAACCTTCGTGAAACCCTAATCGTCTCCTACCACCTCCATCGTGAAACCCACCGGAAATCATGGCTTCTCAGGCCATGGGAGTCCTATACTCACCTCCTATTACTCCTATGTGCCTGGTACCTGAAGATTCGAGGTCTGACCTCGAAGGTTTTCCATCCAGACCTTTGCCGGCTCGAGGTTTCACGACCATCTCCGGCCTTGCTCCGGCGTATCCTGGTCTTCTGAGGCTGATTCTAACTTCTCCGACTCAGGTCAATGACCTTTTCAAAGCCTTTCTCATTCTAGGGTTCTTCTGAAACCCTAACCCTTCGAGGTTTTTCTTCGATTCTTTTTAGATCTGTTGTGTATCTATGCTCTACTTGAGTTTTCAAACGATTTCCCTAACTTTTATTTTGAAAATTACTTTCAACACCCTTCTTTTCCGATTTAGGGTTTTCTGGAAAGTGTTTAAGTGTTTTATGATTTTTCTTCTTTGTTATTCGTGTGTTTGCCTCTGCTGTGTTCTCGTATCATCTTTTGTATGCTTCTCTTACTGTGTTTTCCTATACTATGGTCTCGTAGACTTCTCTACTGTATTTTTACCATGTTCTTATATGTTTATCTTACTGTGTTTTCCTATATGCTTTTCTGCTATACTTTTCCGGTGTTCTTGTGTTCTTCTACTGTATTTTCCTGCTAAGTTTTTAAGTTTCGCTATTTGCCTTCTACTAAGCCCTGTTTAAGTTTTTTCTAAGCATGCTTTTTCTACTGTTCGTATCAGTATTTGCCATTATGTTCTTTGAATCCTTCTACTGTGATTGCATGTTACTTTGCTATCATATTCTTCATAAGTTCTGTTGTTGAAGCAGCCTGTCCTTTTCTGAAACTTCTGAACATGATTTTGATTCAATTGCCTTCCCTCTCATCCTTGCTTTATGGTTTGCTTGAACTAGGGTTTCATTTCGAAACCCCTAACTCTGTCAGACTAACTTTGAGTCTCTGAACTGAGTTTACACCTTTGTTTTCATACAATGTTGAACCTTTTGCTATACTCTTCTACACTGGATTCTTTCTACTGATTTTTACAAGGGCATGACAAAGTTTCCTTCATGTTTAACGTGTCTGTATGCTTTTATATGTGATGAATCTTTCTTCAAAAAAAGGTTTTCAAACTTGTGATTGATTAAGAATTCCTTTTAAATAGGTCTAATTGATTTGTTTGCTGATTTTCCTTAAGCTAAAAATCTTTCCCATCTTTCTGACTTGGTTCATTTGTACAAAATCTCCGGCCTCAGATTTCTTGGCTGTTAATTGATTTTCTTTCCTTAAATTGTACAACCGTGTATTTAAAAGACCTTGTCCTTAAATAGCCTTTATGTATTTTCCCCTAATTTACTACTTTGCACAAAGTGTTTGATTAATTTCTTTCCTTAATTGGTTTTACCCGTTTGAATCCGAATCCCTTAATTAAGGGAAGCCTTGTGTAATTGATTGACAATCAGTTTTCAAACTATTTTCTTACCTTATTTCTGCCTGCTTTCTGCACTATAAATACACAACTTTTCTTTCACACTTCACACGATTTTGATAATCCTCCACTACTATAATTCATAATTCTTCTGAACTCTTACTCTCACATAAGAGAACTCTCTCTTCTTGTCTGCATTCTGACTTTCACAAGACTACTGCTTTTCCTATTTGTTTCCTTGAAACTGGTATGTCCTAATTCTAATTAACAACATCACCACAATGTGTTTACTTACAGCTTTCTACATCTCTGTCTCTTTACTACTTTTGCAGATTTAAATACTTAAACTAGCATGTTGATTTCTTTAGTTTGTTTCTGTTATGAACTCCTCTTCCCTATTCCCTTTATGTGTTTTGAGTTACAGTTTAAAACATGACAATATGCAAGTTATTGTCTATGGATTAAACTTGATCCCTTAGGGGATCCAAACCTCTAAACAATATGTTCTAGTAGGCTTATGGGTGTGCCAACATCTCTCATTGTTGGGTTATGCCCATTAGCCTGCATTTATATCTTGCAATTCCCCATTCCTTATATCCCTATGTGTACTGTTTCCTTTTCCCTTTTCCCTCTTGGAATTCTGCAATTGCACTCTCCCTCTTAGTTCCTAAGTTCTGCCCCTCTCTTGTGAGCCTTGCCTTGGGACCTTGAGTTCTCTATGAACTTGGACACCTGAGGGCTGGCCCTTCCACACTGCACTTTGGCTTAATATGGTGATACATTTGGGTGTAAGCACTGCCCGGAGTTCTTAAGAAGCTCTTAGGGAACTCTGGCACACCCAAGGGTAGAAAGGCTTTGAACATTGATCTTTGGATTTGGTTTACTTCATACTTCAGACAGGAAGTCTGAATCAGGCTCTCCTTGGTTGTAGTTTTCAATTTCTGATGTATTTTCTTTACTTTATTTTCTTTGGACTGTAATAACTTTGTAATAAACTTTTGGGGATGATTAATGAAAAGGGAGGGGTAACCATGCATGTACATGGGTAGATAACTTGCCTATAGGAATCTCTAATTTCTGCATTTTTCATGTAGTTACCATGCCTATAAGACTCCTGCATTTTTCATGTAGTTACCATGCCTATAAGACTCCTGTATTTTTCATGTACTTACCATGCCTATAAGACTTATGCATTTTTTACATAGTTACCATGCCTATAAGATTTCCTCATCTCATTTAGCTACCATGTCTATAAGATTTCTGCATCTCATTTAGCTACCACGTCTATAAGAATTTCTGCATCTCATTTAGCTACCATGTCTATAGGGATCCTGCACTTTCATATAGATACTATGTCTATAGCTCCCGCACACGCACGTAGAGAATATGCCTATAGGTCCTTTCTGATTCTTGAATACCCGCTTTTCACTAGGCAAACTTATCTATAGGTCCTAATAACCGGAAAAATGTAAACAGATATCACGTCACGCTTAGATATCATGTTATAGAATTTCTATACTCTTCTATGTCTATAACAACGGTTTAAGTTAACAAACACATAGAAAGCATGCCTATAGGGGTTCTAATTCAAATCTGAATCGCCTCATTCATTGGTAAGCTAAAAAAAACTAGCAGCAATAACGTATTACCAATGATAGAACTTGTGCTCGTTTTTTTAACTGGGAACTTTCTTTATACCTGAATCGATCTGCAATCAGTTTTCTTCTTTATTTCTGAAACCAGTAGATATCATGCCTATAGGTTCCGTCTAACACTTAGGCAAGACTTAGGGTAAAAGTTATGAACTGAATTAGTCTTTATTAATTACAACCAGCGGGCAGGTCGTATTCGGACTTCTTATCTGAAAATATGTGATAAATCAGCCTGCTTTAACATTTGAGTTTAAACAGACCTTAATCAGTACGTGCAAGACATGCTAAACTATATGCTTTTCTTTGATCTAAGGAGGCCTGTTTGAGCCTTATTTGTTTATGTGCTTTCCCCATACTTGTTATATGTGTTCTTGCTTGTCGCCTTAGTATTTTTACCTTTGAAACTATAAAATCCAAACATCTCTTCCCTTTAGGATTAGTAGTCCTAAATGCCTCCGGGACTGAGAGGATTGGGGCGGGTAATAACATGCAATAAGAAAGCGAGACTATTCTGCGCTTTAATACCTTAACGGGGTGGGAAAGGGTAGATATGGATATGATGACCACGCGATAACACCACGTGTATAAGTGATTACCGTGTGTTGTGTGGGGTGATCCATATTATTTATAAACCTAGGACCCCCCCCCCCCCTCTCTTTTACTTGTTTATTTCATTGTTTACTTTCAAATTTCAAAGTGTTTTTCTCAAAATTCAGCTTTCCTCCGTTTCTTTTAACTTCATCAATTTGCAACCATTATGTGAAATCCCCTCTTATTTGAAGTCTTACTTTCTTACATGTTATTTGTACTTTAAGTCACAACAGTAGCTTGGCCGGGAACCACACTAGTGGATTCTGAGGGGTGCCTAACACCTTCCCCTTGGAATAATTTCAAGCCCTTACCCAATCTCTGGTTATCCAAAAAAAAACCCTTCTTAGTGTCCTAATTCACTTAAATCATTAGGTGGTGACTCTCCAATTCTCTTAAACCCAATTCCCAAAAGGGAACGAGTTGTCCTTCCAAATATCATAAACCCGATTTCGCGAGAAAAAGTGGGCGCGACAGCATGGCGACTCTGCTGGGAATTTTTTTTAGGCTTTTACCATTTCAAGCTATTACTGTGACTTTACATTTCTTATATGCCTTTATTTGTTTAATCCTTTTAAGCTTTTAATTCCCTCTTCTACTATGAAACTGTCTTGGCTCTTTATTTATTTCCTTTATTTCTTTTAACGCTTTCCTTTACTGCTTCCCTTTAATACTGTTGTAAATTATGGAGAATTGTTGTAATTATTACTTTGTAACGTGCAAATACATGACAACTTGTTTTATTATTGCATAAGCATGTTTTCAGCATCATATTCCACTCGTGCCAAACAAAATACCATAGCAACGCTTATAATGAGTGGTTGCGCTCTTCCGATATTATCACCCCCTAAATCCGGCAAAGGCATATTTACGGTAAAACCAGTCGATCAACGGTGTAGTCGACGGTTCCGCGCCTTTCCCTATTGAGTTGTCCGCTCAAGGGTACCAGTCTAATACCACATAGAAACCTTACTCTATTTAATTGTACATGCATCATAGTTAAACCTAGCCGAGTCAGTTATGTTGTCCGCATAATGACTCTTTAAGATAGCCTTGTCCAAAGTCCACTGGGTTTCCTTGAAACCCAAAACGGACCTTATCACGTTCTGTACATTTATTTGGAGAGCTAAAATGCTTTTATGCTAATTGTTGATATTAAATAGTCGAGTCTGGTGGGGGTAAGGGCCTAGCCTTTTTGTCTTGTAGAAATATGAGGCATGAAGTCCCTAGATTCGGCATGGTCACCAACATCCACCCAAAATTGCTAAGCTGGTGGGAGGATCTTCATTCCAGTGATCAAGCTCTTGTCCGGAAATATCTAGGAAATCTACCTTCCCTCCTGGAAATTCAACCCAACAACAAAATCATAGAAGCTGCCAATGAAGGCGGACATCTGGCCAAAGCTTACCTGCTACTAGGACTGCGTGAGCTGGGAGAGCTGTTCGATGGAGCCAACAATGCCGAGTCTGGGGAAGGTCCTTCCGGGACCAAATAGATAGGAATTTCCATTTTCGCTTTATAAGATGTAATAAGGCCAATGGCCATTAGTGATTTTTATTTTTTGTTATTTAGTGTCGTTTTGGGATTCGTCTACCTTTTTATCAATAAAATGAGGCATTTAGCATTCTATGTTCTCCAAATTAACTTGTCGCTAGGCCTACCTCGGGCACAACGAGGTCCCCAAAAATTAGGACGCGCTTTATATTTCCTGCACTACGTATTTAAATACTACAACCCTTTTCCTAATGATCCTTACTGACTTATTACCTTTTTGTTTTTATTTTTGTTTATTCCCCTCCGCAAAGGTTAGTTCGTGAACTCTGGCAACATCATCATATTTTACAAGATCCAAGGGCCCTCCACCTACTCCTCCTCCCAGACACAAAAATAAGGGAAAAATGGAAGATTTGAACAACTCAACTGAACGGGTAGAGGTCACCAAGGAAAACGCATCCCAACTGGAACAAAACCTGTTGAAATTTCAGGAAGAACTTGATCAAGTCCGGAATTTGGCAAGTCTGTCATTTTCCCTCACCACTCCAGAGGTTACTTTCCCAAATACTTAGAATCCTGTACCACCGCAAAACATCCCAAAGCAAAAAAATCATCCCGCTCCTCACCACCACTGCAATACTTGCCACACCTCCAACAATCCTCCACTGCTCATCCCGGAACCTTTGAACTCCACAAATGACCACTGCCACACCCAACACAATACCCCCATCTACGTGGAGACTGTGCCACACTCCACCCAGCCCATCTCAAGCACACCCGAGTCCAATGATAAGGACTCGCTCATCAGAAATTTGGCCGAAGAGCTTAAAAGGTTGACTAGCAGAATTCAAGGCGTTGAAGGTAGTAAGGAAATTGAGGGGTTAAACTATGAAGATCTGTGCATACAACCCGATGTCGAACTGCCCGAGGGGTACAAACCTACCAAGTTCGAAAAGTTTGTTGGTACAGGGGATCCCAGGGTTCACTTGAGAACATACTGTTACAAGCTGGTCGGAGTAGGAAGAGACGAGAAAATCCGCATGAAGCTTTTCATGAGGAGCTTGAAGGGAGACGCCTTATCTTGGTACATTAGCCAGGATCCGAAGAAGTGGTCGAGCTGGGTAAGCATGGTGTCTGGTTTCATGGACAGATTCAGGTTCAACACAGAGAACGCGCCAGATGTGTTTTATATCCAAAACTTGAAGAAAAAACCCACAGAGACCTTCCGTGAGTATGCTACTCGATGGAGATCAGAAGCTGCTAAGGTTAGGCCTGCTTTGGAAGAAGAGCAAATGAACAAATTCTTCGTTCGGGCCCAAGACCCACAGTATTATGAGAGGCTGATGCTGATCGAGAATCACAAGTTTTATGACATCATCAAGCTAGGAGAAAGGATCGAGGAAGGCATCAAGAGTGGTATGTTTACGAACTTTGAAGCCTTGCAAGCTACCAATAAGGCTTTGCAGTCTGGTGGTACGTCCAAGAAAAGGGACGTAAGTGCTGTAATGGTTGCACAGAGGACCAAATCCCCTATCAAATACCAAACATACCCGATACCTCCAATCACATATCGCCTACCCCAATTACCAACGCACCCTCACCCACTTACCAAACTCCCGCCACCCACCTTATCCAGTCCATCTCCACCNGCCTTCCGAGACTAAGCTCTGTCTCCATATGCATTTCTTGCATTGCATAAGGCTGCCATTCTGCCTTCCGAGACTAAGCTTTGTCTCCATCTGCATTCCTGCATTGCATAAGGCTACCATTCTGCCTTCCGAGGTTAAGCGCTACCTCCATCTGCATGGCTGAAAGATCGCCACCTTTATTTTACACTTGCATCGGCTGAAATATCACCACTTTACTTACATTTTGCATGGCTGAAATATCGCCACCTTTATTTGCTTCTTGCATCGGCTGAAAAATTGCCACTTTACTTACATTTTGCATGGCTGAAATATCGCCACCTTTATTTGCTCCTTGCATCGGCTGAAGAATCGCCACTTTACTTACATTTTTCATGGCTGAAATATCGCCACCTTTATTTACGTCTTGCATCGGATGAGAAATCGCCACTTCATTTAAATCCTGCATCGGCTAAAAGATCGCCATTTTTAATTACATTTTGCATGGCTGAAAGATCGCCACCTTTATTTATGTCTTGCATCGGCTGAAATATCGCCACTTTATTTACGCTTTCATGGGCTGAAAGATTGCCACCTATTGCATTTCATGGGCTGAAAGATCGCCAAATTGTCCAAAGGCGTCATTGTTCGGAGGCACCATTCGCATAGCCCGAGAACGCCATGCCATGGCTTGAGGACCCCTTTTATCTTTTGCACATCATTATTCAAAGGCAACATAGCTCAGAGGCATCATTCTCACAGCCCGAGAGCATCATTTCATGGCCTGCGAATTCTTTATTATACGCTTCATGGCCCAGGACATCATGGTCTGAGGAAGTCATCCTAACCGTCCAAGGACAGCATTCATGGTCCGAAGGGAACTTGCATCATGTTTAAATTTATGCAAAATATACGCTTGTATTGCTTATTTGCAGGTAAACCAGCTAGCAACGACCATCTCAGCAGGAGCAATCCCGCTCCAGTTCCCGCAGCCCTATTAGGTTTTAACCATCCATCCCAAACCCGAATATCGCGTCCGTTATTGAAAGATCTCCATCGGCATATTCCGCCGACGGATCCTGAGCTACATATGGCCTGATTCCTGTAAGAACAGGGATATGTAGGCAGCTCAGAAACCATAGCACGGTCGACCTCTTCAAACCATTTCACTCAGGCAAAATTGGCCATCATGTCTTTACCCGACAACTCTTTCATCCTTCCCGAGTAAAGAGGGGCAACTGTTGATACCCAATTTTTCCCTGTATATGTTTTTTATATGAAAAATACTTTCAAAATAGCATATGTATGCATATATAAGTGTGTCCAAATGTTTTAGTATTTTTCCTAATTTTTAAAAGATTTTTAAATCGATTTATTGCCCTATTTTAGCAGTATAAAAACCAATAATTCCTCAAATTATCATTTTTGGTTATTAATTTATATTATTCTCATATTTATCCCAAAACATAGCTAAGGTGATTTTTACACATTTTTTACAAATTTATTTAGTATTTTTAAAGCTAAATTGCATATAATTGCAATATTAGCCTATTTTAAGAATTAATTGCGTTTATAATTATAAAATTGATTCCAGTATTTTTAATTTAATATTTATGTATTGTTAATTAGTTTAGCACCTTTAATTTGTTTTCAGAAATTATTTTACTATTTTTATAAAATAAAAAGGGAAAAGTGGCTATTTAAAATCTAGCCCTATTTCATTTCAATTGTAGCCCAAATCGACCACCCCAGCTAACACAATTTCAATCCTAATTGGACCAGACCAAATCCTAAATTTACCCGCCCATGACCCAATTAAAAAAACTCGCCTAGCTCCCCTTTTGATCCAGGCCGTTGATCATTTTGATCAACGGCCATAATTCCCCCTACCTTATTTAATTTCCAAACCCCCCAACCCTAAAATAATTTCACTTAATCAGCCGCCTCTAAACACCCCCTTCTCTCAAACTCTCTCGAACCTTCCTGGAACCCTAATCGTCTCTTACTACCTCCACCGTGAAACCCACCGGAAATCATGGCTTCTCATGCCATGGGAGTCCTATACTCACCTCCTATTACTCCTATGTGCCTGGTACCTGAAGATTCGAGGTCTGACCTTGAAGGTTTTCATCCAGACCTTTGCCGGCTCGAGATTTCACGACCATCTCCGGCCTTGCTCCGGCGTATCCTGGTCTTCTAAGCCTGATTCTAACTTCTCCGACTCAGGTCAATGATCTTTTCAAAGCCTTTCTCATTCTAGGGTTCTTCTAAAACCCTAACCCTTCGAGGTTTTTCTCGGATTCTTTTTAGATCTGTTGTGTATCTATGCTCTACTTGAGTTTTCAAACGATTTCCCTAACTTTTATTTTGAAAATTACTTTCAACACCCTTCTTTTCCGATTTAGGGTTTTCTGGAAAGTGTTTAAGTGTTTTATGATTTTTCTTCTTTGTTATTCGTGTGTTTGCCTCTGCTGTGTTCTCGTATCATCTTTTGTATGCTTCTCTTACTGTGTTTTCCTATACTATGGTCCCGTAGACTTCTCTACTGTATTTTTACCATGTTCTTATATGTTTATCTTACTGTATTTTCCTATATGCTTTTCTGCTATACTTTTCCGGTGTTCTTGTGTTCTTCTACTGTATTTTCCTGCTAAGTTTTTAAGTTTCTCTGTTTGCCTTCTACTGAGCCCTGTTTAAGTTTCTTCTAAGCATGCTTTTTCTACTGTTCGTATCAGTATTTGCCATTATGTTCTTTGAATCCTTCTACTGTGATTGCATGTTACTTTGCTATCATATTCTTCATAAGTTCTGTTGTTGAAGAAGCCCGTCATTTTCTGAAACTTCTGAACATGATTTTGATTCAATTGCCTGCCCTCTCATCCTTGCTTTATTGTTTGCTTGAACTAGGGTTTCATTTCGAAACCCCTAACTCTGTCAGACTAACTTTGAGTCTCTGAACTGAGTTTACACCTTTGTTTTCATACAATGTTGAACTTTTTGCTAAACTCTTCCACACTGGATTCTTTCTACTCATTTTTACAAGGGCATGACAAAGTTTCCTTCATGTTTAACGTGTCTGTATGCTTTTATATGTGATGAATCTTTCTTCGAAAAAGGTTTTCAAACTTGTGATTGATTTAGAATTCCGTTTAAATAGGTCTAATTGATTTGCTTGCTGATTTTCCTTAAGCTAAAAATCTTTCCCATCTTTCTGACTTGGTTCATTCGTACAAAATCTCTGGCCTCAGATTTCTTGGCTGTTAATTGATTTTCTTTCCTTATATTGTACAACCGTGTATTTCAAAGACCTTGTCCTTAAATAGCCTTTATGTATTTGCCCCTAATTTACTACTTTGCACAAAGTGTTTGATTAATTTCTTTCCTTAATTGGTTTTACCCGTTTGAATCTGAATCCCTTAATTAAGGGAAGCCTTGTGTAATTGATTGACAATCAGTTTTCAAACTATTTTCTTACCTTATTTCTGTCTGCTTTCTGCACTATAAATACACTACTTTTCTTTCACACTTCACACGATTTTAATAATCCTCCACTACTACAATTCATAATTCTTCTGAATTCCTACTCTCACATAAGAGAACTCTCTCTTCTTGTCTGCATTCTGACTTTCACTAGACTACTGCGTTTCCTATTTGTTTCCTTGAAACTGGTATGTCCTAATTCTAATTAACAGCATCACCACAATGCTTTAAGTTGACAAACACATAGAAAGCATGCCTATAGGGGTTCTAATTCAAATCTGAATCGCCTCATTCGTTGGTAAGTTAAAAAAAACTAGCAGCAATAACGTATTACCAATGATAGAACTTGTGCTCGTTTTTTTAACCGGGAACTTTCTTTATACCCGAATCGATCTGCAATCAGTTTTCTTCTTTATTTCTGAAACCAGTAGATATCATGCCTATAGGTTCCGTCTAACACTTAGGCAAGCCTTAGGGTAAAAGTTATGAACTGAATCAGTCTTTATTAATTACAACCAGCGGGCAGGTCTAATTCGGACTTCTTATCTGAAAATATGTGATAAATCAGCCTGCTATAACTTTTAAGTTTAAACAGACCTTAATCAGTACGTGCAAGACATGCTAAACTATATGCTTTTCTTTGATCTAAGGAGGCCTGTTTGAGCCTTATTTGTTTATGTGCTTTCCCCATACTTGTTATATGTGTTCTTGCTTGTCGCCTTAGTATTTTTACCTTTGAAACTATAAAAGCCCAACATCCCTTCCCTTTAGGATTAGTAGTCCTAAATGCCTCCGGGACTGATAGGATTGGGGCGGGTAATAGCATGCAATAAGAAAACGAGGCTATTCCGCGCTTTAATACCTTAACGGAGTGGGAAAGGGTAGATATGGATATGATGACCACGCGATAACACCACGTGTATAAGTGATTACCGGGTGTTGTGTGGGGTGATCCATATTATTTATAAACCTAGGACCTCCCCTCTCTTTTACTTGTTTATTTCATTGTTTACTTTAAAATTTCAAACTGTTTTTCTCAAAATTCAGCTTTCCTCCGTTTCTTTTTACTTCATCAATTTGCAACCATTATGTGAAATCCCCTCTTATTTGAAAGTCTTGCTTGCTTACATGTTATTTGTACTTAAAGTCACAATAGTAGCTTGGCCGGGAACCACACTAGTGGATTCTGAGGGGTGCCTAACACCTTCCCCTTGGAATAATTTCAAGCCCTTACCCAATCTCTGGTTATCCAAACAAAAACCCTTAGTGTCCTAATGCAGTTAAATCATTAGGTGGCGACTCTCCAATTCTCTTAAACCCAATTCCCAAAAGGGAACGAGTTGTCCTTCCAAATGTCATAAACCCGATTTCGCGAGAAAAAGGGGGCGCGACACTCCAAACATCAAAATCCCCTTCCTGCTCATCCGAGCTCATGACATCCTTGTCAAACACCGAACCGCAGCCTTGATCCTCACTTTCAAATTTCATACCGCTCACTGCACCTAACAAGCCAACATGCGATAGTACAAGAATTTGATCATAACTCCTGAACCACTAATATGGTAAACACTTCATCACCTAGAACTTAACTCATTTCGAGAGAACCATAGCAACACGCGAGTAACTTCTCATAACCGTAGAACATTCAAATCCTCAAGTAGTGGTCTAAAGCACCATAACCCTACCGGGATCCACCTACACATAACAGGCCATAATACTTGAATACTTCCAAATAGAATCAATTATGGCGGCCGTCAAGCCTCGCACGTACCGCCACAAATCACATGCATAACTTAATCACGCTGAAGGAACTGATCACTACCATCCTTATGCCAATTCAACCATGGCTAACCAATCTAACTTCTCCTAATTTATCCTTGACTTGCCTTAGGAATAATAATAGCTCCATTCCTTACATTATGAACCTAACTCCGCACTCATCCCGAGTGACCCCATTCCACGAGACCACATCATCTCCAAACCTATGAACCATTTAATGCCCTACTTGCACACACATTCGCATCTTCAACTGATAGACCCATTCTGATACTTCCTCTACGAATCCAAAGTCATTTTCTCTCATTCCCCCAAATGTTACACTGCAAGTCTAAGATATCATAGAACATTCCAAGCCTCTTTTCATAATCCACTTCAAAAGCTCGATTCTTAACCAGACTTATGGACTCAAAATCCTTAGGCACCACACTTTAAACTTTGAATCCACTAGGACCGTTATTAAGAGCCACTCACTCTGACTTGGTCCCGAATATAATCTATAAGGCCAATTATAGAACGCATTCCTCAAATTCTTTGCTCAAATCACTACTGATGACCCTCTTCCATAGTCATAATATCCCGCCAATATACCGTTAACCAGAAATCTCATAGGTAGACGGCCATGCAACCCAATCGTAGGCGGTGGGACTCTCCCACTTAGCTTGGAGCTACTACTACACAACTCTGGAACCCACCAAGATTCTTTATTTCTTATTGACATAGCCTTGCGCAATCAACCGCCAAATTCCTTGAAATCCTTCCGTTAGCATTTCATGAACACCCTGAATCTCTCGCAACATTCACATATTCGACTTCTTACTGGATAGCCAGTAGGATTCTTCGCAGAAGCTTCGCCAACCACGCGACCGCTGATCTTCTCACAGGAGATAACCCATTCGTGGAAATTACATGCCGACATCTTCCAACGTTGCTGCACGAGCTACAATCACTATGACCTCAATAACCAACCCTGAGCCCGTGCTCAATCACCAACTGTAGTAGTTCGTTCACTTCTTATGGACATCAACCAAATGTCCGACAATATCATCCAATTCAAAGTTATATTGCATCCTTCTTCGTATCAAGCAACCCCCTTTCTGTTGCATCCAATCTCCCGCCGTATAATAGCGAATATTTCAAATTAAGCCCGTGGACCCAATTACCGACCATCTTGAATCCCAATTCACTCTAAACTCCTCCCAAGGCACGTAGTCATCCTACCACAGAACCCCTGTGCTGCTCTGCCACTCTCCCACTTTGGTCAAACTCACTCTTTTAAGCAACTACTCGACTCTTGTTTCCCACACTTGGCCTTCTAGGAGTTTAATTACCACAAGACACTTCCCACATGCCTTTCCTCATCCTTCGCTGCCCAGTCAAATATGTAGGAGGAAACATCCCGCACTACATCTGCAGTACCATTTCAATTCCTCAATTCCCGATTTATAATAAGCGCTTCACGTCGCATAAGATTGAGTAGGAAGGAAACCGCACGATGAGGAATCAAGAAGGGGAGTGCTCCTAACAGCCCTGTAGCCTCTCGAAGATAAGTACAGACGTCTCCGCACCGATCCGCAAGACTCTACTAGACTTGCTCATGACTCGTGAGACCTAAGGGAACCTAGTGCTTTGATACCATGTTGTCACGACCAAAAATCCACTAAGAGTCGTGATGGCACCGGACACCACTGTCAGGCAAGCCAACACCATTTAACTAGAAATTTCTCTTTTTCGATATTTCTGAAATTACTTCTTTTATACATTTAAACAATAATAATAAGTTCCACTGAATAAATAGTGATGTCATTACAAAACTACTGAACAATCCCGAAATCATCACAGAACCCGATGTCACAAGTGCATGAGCAATTACTAGGAAATCCAATAAAGTACAATAGATGTTCGGAATACAAACTTGGACAGAAAGTAAATATAATACACTGAAAGAGACTCTGTTGGATGCGGGTCGTCTTGAGAGATGCAGCTCACCTATGTCTTTGTATCATCCGTGCGGCTACGCCCATTAGGCCACTAGAGGTGCATGTGCCTGTGCAACAAAAATGCACAGCAAGTTTAGCATGAGTACAAAAACAACGTGTACTCAGTAAGTATCCTGCCTAACCTCGAAGAAGTAGTGACGAGAGGTCGACTTCGACACTTACTAATGGTCCAATAATATCATTACAATAAAGAAGTGAATAAGTACGAAACAGGGGCAATTATATGAAATAAGCATGTATAAAACACATAGTAACATCCCCTTTCTTCTTTATTTTACTCAAGTTTTCAGCTAGCAAGTTCCCTCCGTAACTGGAGCACATATATAGATATGGTGGATTTATCATAATTCAAAACAGGGATGAATCCCCCAGGTTCACTGGCTTCTAGCCAAATGTCACGCACGATTCCATGAGAATGGTATATACATATACATATATAGGAAATGCCGAGGCGTACGGTCCGGTCCAACATAAAAGTAAACTGTGCACTCCGGAGGGTCGAACGGCGCGAACCATAGATGCATCTATTAACCTGCTGAGGCGAACGACCTGCTCCCTGAGAGTGTGGTACATAAATCCTGCCGAGGCGAACGGCCCGATCCCATAAGAGTAGTGGAAAAAAATACCCCGCTCGCGAATCATACGTGCAACGCGGTCAAATATAATTTACGGAATTTCCTCGCTCGCGAATCATACAAGTGACGCAGCCAAATATATTTTATTAATAATTCAAAATCCTTTTCTTGATTCTTGTCAAAATAATAACAATTCAACGTGAAGTTTTTAAAGTGATTTTCCCCGTTCGCAGAATGCCCATGCGACGCGGTTACACATAGATTTCTTAAGTCATTATAATATTTCTCCATTCTTTCGAAACTACGACGTTTCATGGAAACCCTTAATAAATCTTAAATTCCTCAATTCATACACCTTTCAACACAATTATTACGCAACCGTAATCTTGTTTCTTCTCAAGACAACAATAACATAAATTAACAACAATATCAACAAAGCATGATGTAAGCCTAAACTACCCGGACATAGGCATAATAGTATCTATGCACGGACTCTCATCACCACGTGCGTGCGTATCCCCCACAAATAGGAGCACATAATAATTTAGTTCGCCTATGGGTTAATTCCCTCTTACAAGGTTAGAATGGAGATTCACCTCGCTCCGAAGTTCCATAATCGTTATTCCATGCCCTTCCGAAAACTCAAATCGATGCACATTGCTCCAAAACTAGCCAATAAGTATGTAAACTCATTAATATATTATCAATTACTCATTATAATCCAATTTATAACAATTCCTAACCCCGATCGAAAATTTGACAAAATTGCCCTCGAGCCCACGGATTCTGAAATTTTTTGATGATAAAGTCTACCCATAACCTCACAAACTCAAATATATAATTTACTCCCAATTTCGTGCCCAAATCATGGTCAAAATCCAAGAATACCAAATTTCTAGGTTTTTCTTCAAAACCCTAATTTTCACTAATTTCCCATGATTTTCCATGTTAAAATGTAGATGCAATCCAAGTAATTAACTTGCAATAGGTGGGAATCACTTACCTTGACATGGATGATGAAAATGGGGCTCCAAAATCGCTCCTAGGTCGGCTCCCATGGAGGAAATGAGATGAAATGAGCCAAACCCATTTCTTTACACTTACACACTGCCCAGACGACTCTTCTTCGCATTAGCGAGACCCCTGTCGCGTTCGCGAAGAAGAAAATTCCCAAAAACCATTTTTCAAACTCTTATATGACAGACTCTAGTATAATGGCCATAACTTTTTGTACAAAACTCCAAATGACAAATGGTTTAATGTTTTAAAAACTAGACACTAAAATCTACAACTTTGATGTTTCTGCAATTTCCAATCCCTTATATATTTTGAGATATAAGCTTCCAAAGTCAGCTCTGTGCAACACAAATTTCTTCTTCATCCTCCCGGACAGCCTGTAGTGTACCAGCCATAACTTTTGGTACACAAATCGAAATGCTAATTGATTTATCTTTCTGAAAACTAGACACAAAGGGCTACAACTTTAGTTTTTGGATCATCTCCAAATTCTTTGTAGATTGTAAGATATGAGCCTCCGAAATAAGACCTACGCAACAGGACTTCTTCTTCTTCGCGAACACGAAGAACAAAATCCCAGAAGTCAAATCTTTCTTCGCGAACGCGAGGGTCCCTCGTGGACGCGAAGAACAACACCAGACACCAGCATCAGCAGTTCCTACACAGCCCGAAATACTCCGAAACCACCCCGAAATACACCCGAGGCCCCCGGGACCCCGTCCAATCACACAACTCAGTCCCCTAACATAACACGGACCTACTCGACGCCTCAAATCACGTCAAACAATGCTAAAACCATGAATCTCACTCCAATCCAAGCTTAATGAACTTTAGAATTTCAAACTTCTATATTCGATGCCGAAACATATCAAATCACGTCCGATTGACCTCAAATTTTGCACACAAGTCATATTCGACATTACGGACCTACTCCAACTTCCAGAATCAAAATCCGACCCCGATATCAAAAAGTCCACTTCCGGTCAAACTCCTTAAAACCTTCAAATTTCTATCTTTAGCCAAAAGACTCCATAATGACCCACGGACCTCCGAATTCACTTCTGATCGCGCTCCCAACACCAGAATCACCATACGGAGCTATTCCCAGACTCGAAATCCCAAACGGACATCGATAACATTGATATGCACTTCAACCCAAACTTATGAAATTCTTTCAACAATGCCAACTTCCACAATAGGTGCCGAAACGTTCTCGGGTCTTCCAAAACCCTATCCGGACGTACGCCCAAGTCCGAAATCATCATACGAACCTGTTGAAACCTTCGAATCCCGATTCCGAGGTCGTTTGCTCAAACATCCAATCTTAGTCAATTTTTCCAACTTAAAGCTTTCGAAATGGGATTTCTCTTTCCAAATCAACTCTGAACTTCTCGGAATTCAATTCCAACCACGCGTACAAGTCATAATACCTGAAGTGAAGCTGCTCATGGCCTCAAACTATTAAACGACGCACTAGAGATTTAAACGACCGGTCGGGTCGTTACATAAAGCGTGTGATAAACTTGAATAGATTTATATTCAAAAAATGCTTCTACGCATAGGTTTCCATGGTTTGTGAACTGGATAATGAAATGTGTCTCTACACCAACATATACTTTTAATCTTAATGGAGAGATTGTGGAATCAGTTAAACCTACTAAGGGAATAAGGTACGGGGACCCATTATCACCATATTTATTCTTAATTTGTGCGGAAGTTTTTTCTACTCTATTAAATGTTGCTGAGGGTCGGGGTAATATTTAAGGGATACAAGTTAATAGAAACGGACCTACTATAAACCACTTATTTTTTGCCGATGCCTCTTTCATAGGGCCGGGGCACAAGGGTCCTGGTAGCATCCAGGTGCGAAGAACCCCGGAGGTGACTGCAATGAGCAAAAATCTCACTCACGGGCCTAAACGACGAGCAAACACTCGAACGTGATAGTAAGGGATCACCCAACAAATGGACGAGCTCAAAAAGGGGAGGGAGGCAAGTATTTTGTTCAGTCAATGCTAAGGTATGTAAGGAATATTGTGTGTATCTTAAGGAAGTATAAGCAAAGTTCTATACAAATGATAAATTTAGATAAATCGGCTATACATTTTAGTAAAAATGTAATAGAGGAGGAAATGATTGAAATTTGTACTTTGATAAGATTATTACAAAGGAATGAGATGGGGATGTACTTAGAACTACCGGGAGTTGTCGGAAGATCGAAAAAAAAATGTTAGAATTTATTAAAAATATAGTTAAGGTAAAGGGTGGAAGGGTAATTTTCTAAGTACTGCTGGAAAAGGAGTTTTACTTAAGGCTGTGTTTGGAATGAAGGAAAATATTTTTCGGAAAATATTTTCCAATTTTCCCATGTTTGGTTGGCTTAAATGTTTTGGAAAACATTTTCCTTATGAACTCATTTTCCTCCAATTGGAGGAAAATATTTTCCTTATCATAGAGGTAAAAACATTTTGCAAAACTCCTTCTCAACATTCCCCATCCTCACCAATCCACTCCACCCTCTCTCTCCAAAAAGGCTTTTTTTTAAATTATAGTTTTTCCGTTACCACCCACCCTACTACCCCTCCACCACACCCCACCCCCATCCCCCACCCCCTGCAAAAATAATTATTATTTTTTACCTTTTTTTTCAAATTCGAATTTCTGTTTTTTGGTTTTTCTGCACCCCCCCCCCCCCGAAAAAATATTTTTTCAATATATTTTTAAGTTTTAGTTTTTTATTTTTCGGTTTAAAGTTTCAAAATTTTAGAAGTTCCAAAGTTATAAGTTCGGGGATTTATGTGTTTGGAAGTTTAACGGTTCGAAATTTTGCGGTTTCGAAAGTTTAGCGGTTCGGAAGTTTATGAAATTTGTGGGTTCAAAAGGTTTTTGGTTCGAAAGTTTATGGATTCATGTTTATTATATCTAAATTGTTATGAAATATTATAATTATATTAGTGAGTGTCTATAACTCCTAAAGAAGTTACTCTCACTACTCTTCTCCATTATGTAGATAACTCCCACTACTTCTCACCATTACAGTTATAACTCCCACACCTCCATAACCTCCCCATGATCTTCCTCCATGATCTCAAATATTTAATGTCATGTTTATGGCACTCTTTCTTATGCCTCTATCTAATCCTATAAATAGAGGGTTTTGGCACCACATCGTATATACTTGAATACATGGAAGAAATACGAATTTCTTCTCTCTTGCTCCCTACATTCTTGTCTATTTTCTTGTTTTATATTATTACTTTGAGCTAAGTTTCGTAAGACGTTATCAGCACGAATTGCTATTTCCTCTCAGACTTCCTAAAAGGGATAAACGCTCTCCACGAGAGCTACAACTTCTTTTGCCAAGGAAAACTTTGGATTACATCTCGTCAGAGATCTTATGGTAATTATGGAAGATGATACTATTGTCATTAATATAGTTTTATATGCATAAAGATGAGAAAGGTAAACTTTTATACTACACTAGCATAATTACTACTATTGCATCTCAAGCCAGTCCCGATTTGGTGATGACATTTTCTAGAGTTAATTTTGAAGTATCATCTTATTATGTGTTGGTTAGTGTTTATCTCTACTTGCTTCAAATTCATGATATTTTGGACTAAAATTACATCCCGAAAATATTATATTTTGAATCATGCAATAATGTCACTTTTGCATAAACATGTAATAAATTATAAATCAAATTATATCATTTTTAAGTATGATTATTCTTACATAAAAGCAATTCCTTCTCATTTTAAGAAATGGTGCCGGTAACCAAATATATGAGTTATATGCAGGCTATATATTATGTTATATGTATGATAGGTTTTAAATGTTCTTGTCTTATATTTTGATGCTCTAACAAACTTACTGTTAAGAACCATAGGTGAAATGCTATAGCTTCAGGAGCTAGGAACCCAAACAAGGACCTGATACGCTTGTGGATTCCTCACAGCAGTACAAAGTCAATTGGACACAGTTGGAAACGAAGTGACTGCACTGTTTCTGCCGCACTGCACTGTCTCCGGCGCCAACTCATTCTCTAACCAAATAAAGTACTCACATCATTTCAAGTGATGTGATCAAGGTGTACCTACAATGAGTTTATACAAAACATCACGTGAAGGTTTCAGTTTCTCATTCAAGTCTCTCGCAAAAACTGAGAAATCAATCCTCACGAGCTTGAAGAACAAAGCTGAACGCAACTACAGACCTGTTCTCAAAAGTTAGCATGTTGTTATCCTAGTTGAGTTGTAACTTTGTGATTGTACTTATTATATCTCCTAAATTTCTTAGCTAGAAGCATTGATTAGGAATCCCTTTGTAAATTCGTAAACTCCCTGAGTTTATGTTGTGACTAGGTGTAGTCATAAGCAAAATCCTTTGTAACCGTAGTGTGACAAAGTAGCTTTTGGTGGAAACATCACAAGTTAGTCAAAGCCTTTGTAACTAGGATAGTTATAGAGTGGCTTGTGATGAGAGCATCACAAGTTAGTTGAAGTCTTTGCAATAGGGTTATTGTAAAGTGGCTTGTAATAGGGAGATCGCAAGTTAGTGAAGTTAAAAGCCTACAGGTGTAGGTCGTGGTTTTTTTGATCCTCTTGTTTGGGATTTTTCCACGTAAAAATCCTCTGCCTTATTTATATACTGTTATATTAGCATTCTCAGTAGAATTTTGTAGAGGACCAGGTACTCTACTATTTGGTGGACTCATATAAACTAACAATTGGTATCAGAGCTGGTTCCTCCTATCAGGCTAACACCTAGGAAGGATCCTCATGGCTGCTCCACCGAATTTTGAAAGAAGAGAACCTAGGAAGGAAAAGAACTTGGTACTTAAAGCTGATAACGATGATTCAAGTGAGGAAGACAGTGATACGGCTTACTTAACCAAACGATTTCAGAAGATGGTCAGAAGAAATGGAGAAATGCTAAAAAGGGACGGCTCTAACAGACCAAAAAATTGTGATCTTTGCTACAAGTGTGGAAAGCTTGGAAACTTCATGAAAGACTGTCCTCTCTTGAAAAAAGAATTCTCCAAGAACTACCATGAGAAAACAGCTAAGACGAACCAGGTTCCCTTCAAGGACTTCAAGAGAAAAAGATCCGCTGACAATATGATGAGATAGTCTGAAGATGAACCTGGTACTGGTGATAGTTCCATGATGGCAGTTGAAGGCGAGGAGATTGGATATGACTCAACTTTCGCTTTGATGGCTCAATCAGATGATAATGAAGACAATGGCAATAAAGAGGTAAACTTCAGGGATGTTCAGAGAAATCTGAAATCCTATTCTCCAAAAAAACTTATGTCTTTAGCTGATGTATTAATCACTGCTTTTCATAGTCTTATGGAGGATAGGGATTCTTTGACCTTAGAATTAGAAGAATCTGAACAAACTAGAGACGACTTAGTGGCTGTAGTTACTGACCATAAGAAAACTATTGAAATCCTCAGAAAAGAAAAGGGTGATCTGTTGGCAGAAATTACAAACCTAAGGGAAACAATAGTGAAACCATGGACTAAGTCAAAACCTGAAAATTCTGGAAAGGGAAAGGAGATAGCCAGTGAGGAATACATTAGGCTTGAAAATGAGGTGAAAGCTATGAGATCTAGGATGTGTGCTGAAATTGAGAAAAACGAGCGATTCCAAACTGATCTGGAAAGAGTAAAGAACGATCTTGAAAAGTACCTAAAGTGGACCTAGTCCTTAGAAGCCACCACTGCCTTGCACACTAATGATTGTGAAAACAGGCAGGGAATAGGGTTCCAAGGGGAGAAAACTCCTCACAACCCTCACAGCAAGTACGTCACTATCTCTGATAACTGGCCTTGTACCAAATGTGGGAACACTGGGCACTTCAAGGAAGATGTCCAGGCTAAGAATCAATCAATCAGAAAAACAAAGTCTTTGCTGAAAGGGTGACTACAAAAGCGGGACCAGGTACCACTCACGAAAAATGCACATTTCCAGCATGGACCAAGAGAACTCTTATTCATCCTCTTACCTATTACAAGGGACCCAAACTTGCTTGGGTTCCTAAAACTAACTCTTAATCTCTTGTGCAGGGAACAGTGAAAGGATGTGGTCAACAATGGCTCATGGATAGTAGGTGTTTAAAGCACATGACTGGGAACACCACGGACTTTCTTTCACTAAAAGCCCTGCAAGGAGGGAGTGTGTCCTTTGGCAATGGAAAAAAGGGGTACATTCTTGGAGTTGGAAAAGTTAGGAAGTCACTCACTCATTCTATTGAAAATGTGTACTATGTTAATGGCCTTAAGTACAGTCTCCTGAGTGTTTCTCAAATCTGTGATAAAGGGAACAAGGTGGAATTCTTGTCGAAAATATGTACAATCACTGATCTTGTGACCGGTGAAATAGTACTGGTGGCCAAAAGATAAAGAACATCTATGTTGCTGATTTCGAGTCCTTACAGAGTGGTGATCTGAGTTGTCTGAAAGCTGTTGATGATGATGCTGAACTATGGCATAGAAGATTGGGCCATGCAAGCTTTTCCCTTCTGAACAAACTAATTCAAAAGGACCTGGTCCATGGTCTGCCTACGTCACAATTCAAGATGCAAAAAGTCTGTGATGCCTGTGCTAGAGGAAAACATGTGAAGTCCTCTTTTAAGTCTAAAAGAGATGTGAGCACCTCAAAGCCACTAGAGCTTCTGCATATGGATCTGTGTGGACCTATGAGAGTACAAAGTAGAGGAGGAAAAAGATACATTTTCGTGATCGTGGATGACTACTCCAGATTCACATGGACTCTGTTTCTCAGAACCAAATATGAAACTGTTGGGGTTTTTGTGGCCTTTGTGAAGAAAATCCAGGTGAAAATGGAGTCTAGAGTCGCATGCATTAGATCAGATCATGGGACAGAATTTGACAATGTCAAATTTGATGAATTCTGCAATGAAAATGGCATCACTCACAACTTCTCAGCTCCCAGAACGCCCCAGCAAAATGGAGTAGTAGAAAGGAAGAACAAAACTCTAGAAGAAATGGCAAGAACAATGCTGATTGACAGTGGAATTGCAAAGAACTTCTGGGCTGAAGCTGTCAACACCGCCTGCTACTTGGTGAACAGGTGCATGATCAGATCACTTATAAACAGAACCCCGTATGAATTATTGAATGGAATAAAACCCAAGCTGACTCACCTAAGAACATTTGGGTGCAAATGTTATGTTCTCAATAATGGAAAGGATCAGCTTGGTAAATTCGATGCCAAGAGTGACGAAGGAATATTTCTGGGCTACTCTTTTCAAAGCAAGGCTTATAAGATATACAATAAACGGACTCAATGTGTTGAGGAAAGTGTCCATGTGATCTTTGATGAGTCTTATCCATCCTGTAAGAAGAGTGCTGTGGAAGATCAAGATGGAGAACCCTTACTAGTTCCTGGTGAAGTCATTAACATGACAAATGGAAAGGCAGATATGATGAGTCAAGAAAAGGAGCCAAATGAAGACAATGCTGCCTCATATTCAATAGAACCAAGCACTTCAATTACAACAACTGAAGCTGAAGAAAGGGTGGTTGATGCTGTTCAAGGAACTCCACTAGCACCTGAGAGAAGGACAGAGGAAAATCGGCCAAACATACCCTCCATCTCTCAGAATAAACCTCAGACGTCTAACTGGAGACACCAAAGCTCTCATCCAATGGAAAACATTATTACTCCTCTAGATTCCGGAGTACAAACCAGGTCAAAAGCCAGAAATTCACTTGCCTTTTCAGCTTTTCTCTCCCAGATAGAGCCCAAAAATATCAAGGAGACCTTGAAAGATGCAAATTGGATCACAGCCATGCAAGACAAGCTACATCAGTTTGAAAGAAATAATGTGTGGCACCTGGTACCTAGACCCCAGATCGAACAATTATAGGAACCAGGTGGGTATTCAGAAATAAGCTCGATGAACATGGAATTACTACAAGGAACAAGGCCAGGCTAGTGGTCCAAGGTTACAATCAGGAGGAAGGGATTGACTATGATGAAACGTTTGCTCCAGTGGCTCGCATGGAAGCTATTAGAATTCTGATCGCTTTTGCATCTCACATGGAATTCACCTTGTTCCAAATGGATATCAAGAGTGCATTCTTGAATGGACTTCTTTAGGAAGAAGTCTATGTGAAGCAACCCCTAGGATTTGAATGTCATGAACACCCTGAATATGTGTTCAAACTGGACAAAGCTTTGTACGGGCTAAAGCAGGCTCCTCGAGCTTGGTATGAAAGGTTGTCAAAGTTCCTCTTGGAAAATGGTTTTAAACGAGGGAAAATTGACAACACTCTTTTCTTAAAGAAACGAGGGAGGAACCTGCTCATCGTTCAGGTCTATGTTGATGATATCATTTTTGGAGCAACAGCTGATTCTCTATGTGAATAATTTGCAAAATTCATGGGAAGTGAATTTGAAATTAGCATGATGGGAGAACTGAACTTCTTCTTGGGCATTCAAGTAAAACAGTCCCCAAAGGGTATATCGATTTGTCAGCAAAAATATATTAGGGAGCTCTTGAAGAGGTTTGATATGGAAGCATCAAAGGTGATAGACACTCACATTGCTACTGCCACCCGACTGGACATGGATGAAACTGGATCTCCTGTGAATCAAATCATGTATAGAGGCATTATTGGGTCTCTCCTCTATCTCACTGCCAACAGACTTGATATTGTGTTTAGTGTGGGGTTGTGTGCAAGGTTTCAATCAAATCCAAGGAATCTCACTTGAAGGCTGCCAAAAGAATACTGAGATATCTCAAAGGAACACAGGACCTGGTGCTGCATTATCCATCAGGTGACCGTTTTCATCTGATTGGATATGCTGATGCAGATTATGCAGGATATCTTGTGGACAGGAAAAGCACTTCTGGAATGGCTCACTTTTTAGGCTCATGTCTTATCTCTTGGGGCACAAGGAAGCAAAATTCAGTGGCTCTCTCAACAGCTGAAGCTAAATATGTAGCCGCAGCATCCTGCTGTGCTCAACTTTTATGGATCAAACAGCAGCTGGAGGACTTTGGGGTACTCACTGAAGGTGTTCCCCTTCTATGTGACAACACCAGTGCACTCAATATGGCCAAGAATCCAGTTCAACACAAAAGAATAAAACACATTGATGTAAGGCATCACTTTTTGAGGGACAATGTGGAGAAAGGGCTGATATGTATGAAGTTCTGCAGCACAGAGGATCAAATTGTAGACATTTTCACCAAGGCGCTAAGCAGGGAACATTTTGAAAGAAACACAGTGAAGTTGGGACTTATCAAGCCAAATTGAGAACCTGATCCATCTTTAGCGGGTTATGATCACCTTCAAGAAATAACTGGCTAAAAGTGTTTTGTGGCCATGTGTAACTCATTTCAATACCGTTACAGGTAAACACGCATGATGAGTATAGAAGCTGTAGATGAAGTGCATGAATGATAAAAGAGGATTGATTCTTTCAAAAAGGAGGTCAAGAACCTGGTTCTTGTACCAAAGGTTAGTAGTTCTGTGCATCTTTTAATACACGTCTTAAAAAGGTTACAAAAATACAACTGCCATGTCATTCAACTTTCCAGATCCTGCTGTCACGTCTCTTCATTTCAAATTGTTCCATCTCCCTCTGAAACATCGCAATTCTCCACGCCCAACCGTCGTTTCAGAACAGGTGTCTATTCCTCTCTCTTCATAATTATCCTCTTCTTTTAAAAAAACCATGTTTTCTACTCTTCCTCACCATAAGTCCTACATTAGAATTTCCCAAAAGCATAGTCACACCACTTTCACAATGGCTGGGACAACTTCCGATCTCTCTTCTTCAGTCGTCACTCCTACTGATCAACCTCTGGACCCTTCCGCTCCCACTAAGCCTTCCTCACCCATAATTACTCCTCCCGCTACTGTCACACCTCACCCAGTTTGCCAGTCTCTTCCTAATTCAGAAACCCTTGAAACTGCTGCTCCGACCTCCCAATCGTCTGAGGTTTCCACAAGTCAAAGACCATGTGGAGAACAAGGTCAAAACCCTGAGGTCACAAAGAGTTCTGCCATTGTTGCTACTGATTCCATGGTGGTAGTAACACCACTTGAGGACGAGAAAAATGCTGTAGCCGTGTTTGTGGTGTCTGAGGATGGTGTACTGCATGAAATCATCTCTCAAAAAGACGAGGTCCAAAGTGTAGGGAACGAAGGGGCCATTGTACTTGTTGAAGAGAATGCACTAGCAGAAACCACTGGGGAATCACATGAGGAACCTGATCCCTCTCCAGAGGACCCAGGTCAGGGCTCTCATTCCCAGGACAGTTCTGTTCCTGCATTTGTTGTTGTGCCCTTGGAAATTCAAGTACCTGAAACGAGATCCAGTGATGAAGACGACCTGGGTGATGTGGCTCTTGATGCCTTCATAAGCAAGCGGAGGGTTGTGTCCACTCCTGAGTCTGAAACCAAACGACCTACTACCAGGCTTCAAGTAAAAGTGGCCTACGATTCTGCCCTTCAAAAGAGCAAGAAGAGTAGTAAGAAGAAAAGGAGAAAGTTGGTGAAAGACGGTGTTCCTGTAAGTAGTGAAGGGATTCCTGTCATGGAGGTGGAAGAGGAAACCCCAGATGAACCTTGGTTCACTTATCAGACGGTCTTCGAAAAAGAAGCCTGCCTCAATAGAGAAGGGGTCAACCACTAAGTCTAGGATGAAGGAGGTGGTGAGCGAGTTCTCGATGTCTGATGAGGATGTGCTGGTCAAATCCAAGGGAAAAGAAAAATCAGTGGAGAGAAGTCCGGCAAACGCAAGTCTAAAATTTTTGAAGAACCTGGTTCTATGAAGAGAATGCAAAGTGAAGTCAGTCTTGGCTCTAAACGTTTGAGGCATCAAAAGGTTTTGATGGGGCGTACGTTTGACCCAGCAATCTCTGAGATGGCTGGTATGCGTCAAATTCTAGAAATGGTCGAGTTTCAACGCTCGGCACATCTATTTCAAATTGATGCCCCTAAGGTATATGAGGCTGAGCACATTTGTGCTTTGGTTAATGGAGTGGAGATTGTGTTCGATGTGAAGTTGCTTGGTGAGATTTTAAAAGTTCCTACAACTGGTGTGTCCAGTGTAAAAGATGTGTGTCAGTATAACTTCAAAAATGCCGTGGTGAAAGATAATGCAAACCAGAAAGGGGACCAGATCCATAAGAAAGCGCTACTCCCTGTCTATTGGTTGCTGTTTGAATTGGTTAACAAAGTTCTCTTGCCTTGAGCTGAGAGGAGGTCAGTGACTTCTAAGTCTGACCTACTCTTGATGGAGCAACTGGATAGTTGTACTCCAGTGAGTCTGCCTGCTATTATGATTGAACACATGCAAAAGGTTGCCACCTTCAAAGATGGTAATCATGGCCTTCCCTATGGGTTCCTGCTTACTCCAGTGTTCAAATTCTTTAAAGTCCCACTGGGAACGGGCAAAGTGGGACTAAGAAGCAGACTTTCTCACAGACGACTTTGGAAAAGTGCGAGTGCGTGGAAAAGAATGGGGGGTTAGGAAGTACATCAACCGTCTCATACCTTATCAATGCTCAGAACAATGCAACTGAGGAAATTCGTCGGTTGAAGGCCAGGAATGCTACACTGGAAGGTCAGCAAGCCCAAGGTGTTCCGATGTCAAATGATGAAGTGGCTCGTTTGACAAAGGAGAATGCTGATCTCAGGGCGCAAGTAGAGAACCTGAAAGCAGAACTGCTCAATGAGCAAAAGTCGGCAAATGCCCGAATAGACCTCGTTCTCCAAACACTTGCTGCAGCTACCAAGCCTTTTACTCCTAGTGCCCCCTAAGTACCCCTTCAGTGACCAGTTTCTGGAATTGTTAAGTTTTTTTTTGTCTTGGCAGATGTTTTTGTTTTCTTTTTTTTCTATGTGGATTGGGATGAAACACTACTGCTCCCGTTTTACAAGTCCAATGTTGCCTCTTGCTTTTTCAAGGAAAGGCATGTTAAAGCTTTACTAATCTCAATCCTTGTTTTATTATGACAGTACTCTCCTTCTGTGTTTCTATTCTCTATCATGATTATGTGCACATATGTGGCACGAGTTAGCTTAGCTGGGCTTCTTTGTGCTGTTATTCTGTTTTTTTTTAATGATGCCAAAAGGGGGAAAATAAATAACATGCCATCAACTCAGGGGGAACACATGTGTTACGAAAGGCCATAGAGTCAGGGGGAACCTATGTTTTTCCTGGTACTAAATGTGGTTCTCATTGCTCTAAATGTTAAGTTTGTCATCATCAAAAAGGGGAAAATTGATAGGTTTTAAATGTTCTTGCCTTATGTTTTGATGCTCTAACAAACTTACTGATTAAGAACTAGATAGGGAACCTGGCCTACTTAGACTACACCGGAAAATAACGGATTCCAGCTAAAGGTGAACTGTTACAGCTTCAGGAGCTAGGACCTAAACAAGGACCTGATACACTTGTGGGTTCCTCACAAGCAGTCCAAAGTCAATTGGACACAGCTGAAAACGAAGTGACTGCCTGCACTGTTTCTACCGCACTGTACTGTCTCCAGCGCCCACTCATTCTCTCACCACATAAAGTACTCACATCATTTCAAGTGATATGATTTAGGTGTACCTACAATGAGCTTATACAAAACATCACTTGAAGGTTTCTGTTTCTTATTCAAGCCTCTTGCAAAAACTGAGAAGTCAATCCTCACGAGCTTGAAGAACAAAGCTGAACGCAACTACGGACCTGTTCCCAAAAGTTAGCATGTTGTTGTCCTAGTTGAGTTGTAACTTTGTGATTGTACTTATTATATCTCCTAAATTGTTTAGCTAGAAGCATTGATTAGGAATCCCTTTGTAAATTTCGTAAACTCCCTGAGTTTATGTTGTGACTAGGTGTAGTCATAAGCAAAATCCTTTGTAACCGTAGTGTGACAAAGTGGCTTGTGGTGGAAACATCACAAGTTAGTCAAAGCCGTTGTAACTAGGATAGTTATAGAGTGGCTTGTGATGAGAGCATCACAAGTTAGTTGAAGTCTTTGCAATAGGGTTATTATAAAGTGGCTTGTAATAGGGAGATTGCAAGTTAGTGAAGTTAAAAGCCTACAGGTGTAGGTCGTGGTTTTTTGATCCCCTTGTGTGGGATTTTTCCACGTAAAAATCCTCTGCCTTATTTACATACTGTTATATTAGCATTCTCAGCAGAATCTTGTAGAGGACCAGGTATCCTACTATTTTGTGGACTCATACAAACTAACACAATTTGACAAGGACTATAGATTTTCCTTTCCCAAATCTATTAGGACAATGGGTTTTCCTAAACCTATAGGGATTATGGGTTTCCTAAAAATACAAGGAAATAATTCAAGCCACAAAGAACAAATCTTCCCCTTGGATTGAATTCTCTTCATCAACAGGAACAACGTCTCTCTACCTTGCCCTCAGCCCTCGCAAGGGCTCTATCCATTTCCGCACACATCAACCAAGTCTAGGCAACACCTAAATTTGTTAAGAGACTCAATCTCTTTAGCCATAGCACTAATCCGTCGATTTGGTTCTGTACTCTGAATAGCTTCTGAGTAGCTATAACACTCAAATTCACCAACGGTCTCTGCAACTGCCAAAGCAAATCCCACTGGATTCGTATATCATAGAAAATTCCCATCAACTATGTATGCAAACCTTTGCGGTCGGTTGATCACTCTCTTTTCTCTGCCTGTTGCAATGCTATATGGTTGTTGTTGCGCAGGTGCATCAACATTATCATTTTAATCCATATTTTGCACCTCCTCCACTTCCTCTACTTTAGAACTACTGGGATAAGCTAGTGAAGATTCAATTTCTAGCTCTATGCGGTCACTGACACCATGATCTGTTTCTGCTATTGCCTTCTCCCTCGGCTATCCAGTGAGGCTGATTCATTGATGTTACATCCCTACTAATAATTAACCCTGGAGTCTTTTGATCTGTGCACCAAAACCTATAACCTTTCACTCAAGTTGCATACCCTAGAAATATGCACTTCTTTGCTATCGGCTCAAGTTTTCCATCCCTCACATGAGCATAAGCAGGACAACCAAATATCCTTAAATTGAACAATCAGCAAGCGAACCGGACCATACCTCAAAAGGAGTTTTGAACTCAATCGCTGTGGATGGAGATCTGTTGACCAAATAACAAGCTGTATTGATTACTTCAGCTCAAAAATCTTTGCTAACACATGAGTGTGAAAGCATGCTTCGTGCCCTATCACAAAGCGTTCTATTCATACGTTCTGCAACACCATTTTGTTTTGGTGTTCCGACACAAGTGCGGTGTCTCACTATGCCCTCCCTGCTGCAGAAATTATCGAACTCAGAATTGCAAAATTCCAACCCATTGTCAGTTCGAAGACGCTTAACTTTTCTTTCCGTCTGCCTCTCAACCATCGTCTTCCATTTAACAAATATCGAAAATGCCTCATCTTTTGTTTTCAGAAAATACACCCACACCATCCTTGAGTAATCATCAATAAAAATCATAAAATTCCTGGCACCACTCTTGGAGGGAACTCTGTTTGGACCCCACAAGTCAGAGTGTATATAATCGAACTTGTCTCTGGTCTTGTGCTCGGCCTTCTTGATGAACTTTACCCTTATCTGTTTACCAAACACACAATGCTCACAAAAATTCAAAACTTGATTTTTGTACCCATTTAGCAAATTCTGCTTACTCAACAAAGACAATCCATTATCACTCATATGGCCAAGTCGCAAGTGCCACAACTGAGACTGATTCAGATCACTTTTCTCAGAAGCTACAGCAGCTTCCCCTTCAACTATACGGGCCTGAAGATGATACAATTTAGAATGTAGTTTACCCTTCATGAGTACCATGGAGCCTTTACACACTTTAAGTATTCCATTCTCGGAGTAAAATTTATACCCTTGATCATCCAAAGTCGAAAGAGAAATCAAATTTCTCTTTATCCGAGGAACATGCCAACACTCAATGTTTCTGATAATTTCTTCGAACATTCTCAATTTGAAGTTACCAACCCCCTCAACTGGTAATGGATTATCATCTCCCACATAGACAGTCTCACTCATTGCTTGTAAGTTGCAAACCAATTCTTGTGTGGACACATGTGAAAGTAGCACCAGAATCAAGAACCCAAGAATTCTGCCCTTGACTAGAACTCACAGAACAGACTTCCCCTACATAGTCACTATCATCAGAATTATTGCCAGTGTCAACAATATTTGCCAACTCATAACAGTGTTAAAGTCTTTTTGTTGTGTTCTTCCTCGAATCACAAGACCCTCGACCTCAATTCTGCTGTCTGGAAAGCTCTTTTTCAACTCTTTAAATTTTAGTGCATTACTAACATTTTCTAGTGAAATGCTGTCTTTCCCACATAACAGCGTATCGGAAAAAGTATCATAAGATGGTGGTAAAGAACATAAAGCAATCAAGGCCTGATCCTCACTCTCAATTTTGATATTTACATTCTTCAGGTCCATTATAATTGAATTAAACTCATCAATGTGAGTTTTAACAGGTGTACCTTCATTCATACGGAGATTGTATAACCTCTTTTTCAGGCAGAGGCAGTTTGTTAGCGATTTCTTAGAATACAGATCTTCCAGCTTCTTCCATGCTGTTGCTGCAGAAGTTTCTTCAGCAATTTCCCGAAGAACGCTATCTGTAACGCTCATGAAGATCGCACTCAAAGCCCTCTCCTTCAGGTCTGCCTTCTCTGTCTCCTTCATCTCTTTAGGAAAATCCTCATCAATTGCCTTTTATAACCCTTGTAACACCAGGGACGATTTCATCCTAATCTTCCATAGACTGAAACTAGAACCCCTGTCAAATTTCTCTATTTCGTACTTTGTTGAAGATGATGAAGACATCTTAACCCTAGATTATATGTAGAAACCCGAACCTTGCTCTGATACCAATTGTTGCGGAATATCGTGGGTTAACTAGCACATAATCACACACAAAACAAATAGAGAAGAAAAATCAACACAAGGATTTAACGAGGTTCGGCTAAGCCTAATCCTCGGGGCAAAAGCAGAGAGAGTTTTTCACTATGAATGAGAAGAAAAGCACAGTACAATCTCTAGAATCCCCAACTACAACCCCCATATATATAGATCCCAAAAGATCCCAAACATATAAGATAAATGTTTCCCAATTTGACAAGGATTATATGTTTTCCTTTCCCAAATCTATTAGGACAATGGGTTTTCCTAAACCTATAGGGATTATGGGTTTCCTAAAAATATAAGAAAATAATTCAAGTCACAAATAACATAACCAAACAACGATTTGAAAAATGTTTTGGGGAAAAAATTATGTCCAAACGACTTCCAAGAGAAGTGGGTCTTATGGGCTTTTGGCTCTGTTTTCTGTAGAACTCTAAATAACATATATTTATCCTTATCCAAAATTGTTATATTTCAAAAAGGTAACGGTACATAAATGTGGTAANATTTTTTTAGGAATTAGGCAAAATTGTACTTTTTTGGGTACTGTCTTAATCAATGACTTCGTCAACACTTTAATCATGAATTAAACGAACTGTGANAAGTCGGCAAATGCCCGAATACGACCTCGTTACTCCAAACACTTGCTGCAGCTACCAGTCCTTTTACTCCTAGTCGCCCCCTAAGTACCCCTTCAGTGACCTAGTTTCTGGTAATTGTTTAAGTTTTTTTTTGTCTTGGCAGATGTTTTTGTTTTCTTTTTTTTCTATGTGGATTGGGATGAAACACTACTGCTCCCGTTTTACAAGTCCAATGTTGCCTCTTGCTTTTTCAAGGAAAGGCATGTTAAAGCTTTACTAATCTCAATCCTTGTTTTATTATGACAGTACTCTCCTTCTGTGTTTCTATTCTCTATCATGATTATGTGCACATATGTGGCACGAGTTAGCTTAGCTGGGCTTCTTTGTGCTGTTATTCTGTTTTTTTTTAATGATGCCAAAAGGGGGAAAATAAATAACATGCCATCAACTCAGGGGGAACACATGTGTTACGAAAGGCCATAGAGTCAGGGGGAACCTATGTTTTTCCTGGTACTAAATGTGGTTCTCATTGCTCTAAATGTTAAGTTTGTCATCATCAAAAAGGGGAAAATTGATAGGTTTTAAATGTTCTTGCCTTATGTTTTGATGCTCTAACAAACTTACTGATTAAGAACTAGATAGGGAACCTGGCCTACTTAGACTACACCGGAAAATAACGGATTCCAGCTAAAGGTGAACTGTTACAGCTTCAGGAGCTAGGACCTAAACAAGGACCTGATACACTTGTGGGTTCCTCACAAGCAGTCCAAAGTCAATTGGACACAGCTGAAAACGAAGTGACTGCCTGCACTGTTTCTACCGCACTGTACTGTCTCCAGCGCCCACTCATTCTCTCACCACATAAAGTACTCACATCATTTCAAGTGATATGATTTAGGTGTACCTACAATGAGCTTATACAAAACATCACTTGAAGGTTTCTGTTTCTTATTCAAGCCTCTTGCAAAAACTGAGAAGTCAATCCTCACGAGCTTGAAGAACAAAGCTGAACGCAACTACGGACCTGTTCCCAAAAGTTAGCATGTTGTTGTCCTAGTTGAGTTGTAACTTTGTGATTGTACTTATTATATCTCCTAAATTGTTTAGCTAGAAGCATTGATTAGGAATCCCTTTGTAAATTCGTAAACTCCCTGAGTTTATGTTGTGACTAGGTGTAGTCATAAGCAAAATCCTTTGTAACCGTAGTGTGACAAAGTGGCTTGTGGTGGAAACATCACAAGTTAGTCAAAGCCGTTGTAACTAGGATAGTTATAGAGTGGCTTGTGATGAGAGCATCACAAGTTAGTTGAAGTCTTTGCAATAGGGTTATTATAAAGTGGCTTGTAATAGGGAGATTGCAAGTTAGTGAAGTTAAAAGCCTACAGGTGTAGGTCGTGGTTTTTTGATCCCCTTGTGTGGGATTTTTCCACGTAAAAATCCTCTGCCTTATTTACATACAGCTATACTAGCATTCACAGCAGAACCCCATAAAGGACCAGGTACTCTACTA
>NW_017671316.1:251120-313809 GCF_001879085.1 Nicotiana attenuata
CCTGGCACCACTCTTGGAGGGAACTCTGTTTGGACCCCACAAGTCAGAGTGTATATAATCTAACTTGTCTCTGGTCTTGTGCTCGGCCTTCTTGATGAACTTTACCCTTGTCTGTTTACCAAACACACAATGCTCACAAAAATTCAAAACTTGATTTTTGTACCCATTCAGCAAATTCTGCTTACTCAACAAAGACAATCCATTATCACTCATATGGCCAAGTCGCAAGTGCCACAACTGAGACTGATTCAGATCACTTTTCTCAGAAGCTACAGCAGCTTCCCCTTCAACTATACGGGCCTGAAGATGATACAATTTAGAATGTAGTTTACCCTTCATGAGTACCATGGAGCCTTTACACACTTTAAGTATTCCATTCTCGGAGTAAAATTTATACCCTTGATCATCCAAAGTCGAAAGAGAAATCAAATTTCTCTTTATCCGAGGAACATGCCAACACTCAATGTTTCTGATAATTTCTTCGAACATTCTCAATTTGAAGTTACCAACCCCCTCAACTGGTAATGGATTATCATCTCCCACATAGACAGTCTCACTCATTGCTTGTAAGTTGCAAACCAATTCTTGTGTGGACACATGTGAAAGTAGCACCAGAATCAAGAACCCAAGAATTCTGCCCTTGACTAGAACTCACAGAACAGACTTCCCCTACATAGTCACTATCATCAGAATTATTGCCAGTGTCAACAATATTTGCCAACTCATAACAGTGTTAAAGTCTTTTTGTTGTGTTCTTCCTCGAATCACAAGACCCTCGACCTCAATTCTGCTGTCTGGAAAGCTCTTTTTCAACTCTTTAAATTTTAGTGCATTACTAACATTTTCTAGTGAAATGCTGTCTTTCCCACATAACAGCGTATCGGAAAAAGTATACATAAGATGGTGGTAAAGAACATAAAGCAATCAAGGCCTGATCCTCACTCTCAATTTTGATATTTACATTCTTCAGGTCCATTATAATTGAATTAAACTCATCAATGTGAGTTTTAACAGGTGTACCTTCATTCATACGGAGATTGTATAACCTCTTTTTCAGGCAGAGGCAGTTTGTTAGCGATTTCTTAGAATACAGATCTTCCAGCTTCTTCCATGCTGTTGCTGCAGAAGTTTCTTCAGCAATTTCCCGAAGAACGCTATCTGTAACGCTCAGTGAAGATCGCCAGAATTAGCCTACGCGGACGCGAGACCCAGCTCAAGAATGCAATGCACAACCATCCTGCCTCCTTGCGAACGCGGGCGACCTTCCGGGATCGAGAAGGCTTAACGCCTGAACGCCCCAGTAGAACACCTTTTCTACGTGAACACGTCACCATCCACACGATTGCAATGTCCTGTGCCTCTCAAAGCTTCGCGAACGCGATGAATAATTTCCTCAGGCAACATAATGCCTTCCGCGATCGCGACAACCTCTTCGCGATCGGAAAGAAGGAAATGGGAACCTCATAAACAGCAGTCCCAAACATGCTGGAAATGGTCTGTAGTCCATCCGAAGCACCCCGAGGCCCCCGGGACCCCGTCCAATCACACCAACCAGTCCCAAAACATAACATGTACTCACTCGAGTCCTCAAATCACACAAGACAATATCAAAATCACGAATCTCACCCCAATTCAAGCCTAATGAACTAATGAATTTTCAACTTCCAAAACTCATGCCGAGCCATATCAAATCAACTCCAAATGACCTCAAACTTTGCATGCAAGTATCANTAAGAAATAATTCAAGTCACAAATAACATAACCAAACAACGATTTGAAAAATGTTTTGGGGAAAAAATTATGTCCAAACGACTTCCAAGAGAAGTGGGTCTTATGGGCTTTTGGCTCTGTTTTCTGTAGAACTCTAAATAACATATATTTATCCTTATCCAAAATTGTTATATTTCAAAAAGGAAACGGTACATAATGTGGAATATTTTTTAGGAATAGGCAAAATTGTTCTTTTTTGGGTCTGTCTTTAATCAATGACTTCGTCCAAACACTTTAATCATGAAATTAAAAGAACTGTGGAAGGTAGACACTTCGACTAACATAACATCACCAAAAACGCAACGAAATAGTGGTTAAAAACCACAGAAAAACTGTAAAAAGCGTGAAAAAGAAAAAAAAATCATTAATGTAAAGAAAATTACGAAGAAGAGAGAGAAAGAGTATTGACAAATAAAGGATAAAAAATGACGGCCCGGTGCACAATGCATCGCGCATTCACGTAAGGTCTAGGGAAGGACCGCCCCCCAAGAGGTGTGATGTAGACCGCCTATCCTAATGCAAGCATTTGTGGCTGCTTTCATGGCTCGAAACGTGACATATAGGTCATGCGGAGACAACTTTACGTTGCCCCTTTAAAGAGCAATTTGGTGCACTGAGTATCCCACGTTTACGCAGGATCCGTAGAAAAATCGTACCCTCAGAAGTGTGAATAGATGGTCTACCCTAATACAAGCATGAACGCAGGATCCCGAAAAAAACCATAAGACGTGAGTAGACATACCATAATGCAAAGATTAGTTATTTCTTTGTTGACAAATGAAGGATAGGGTCATAAATTACTTTGAGAGTTGGATTGTTGAATTGGTTTATTTTGGTGGCTATGTACTAGTACAAGTTAGGTTGCCTAGGGTGTTGACTATGGTCAAAGGAAAGTATTGGAATTAAGTCAACGAGTAATTAGACGGCGAGTCAAAATTAGACTGGCGAGGAATTGGTAATGCAGCACGTGGTCCCCAAGTTGTGTACATAAATTATTGGAACGGATGGTCAGGCGTAGGACCCACAACAGGCAAGTTGAAATTTTATACACTTAAAAAGTTGGATCGGGCGACCAGTACGGAACTTCACATGTGGCGATCATTGGTTTGTGGTGGTATGGTTCTTTTTCTGATTTTTTATTTCTATTGTATTATTTTTTTCGGAGAGATAGGAATTTTATTCGATGTTGTCAAATTAAATGTCTCCTACTCAAAAAATTTGGTTTAATTAGACTCTTAGCTAGCGTTTGGCTATAGATTTTTAAATTTATTTTTAAAAATCTGATTCAGGTGAAGTTTGATTTGAAAATGAAAATCTGTTTGGACAAAATTTTTCAAAATATATTTCACTTATTTATGAAAAAACATGAAATGTACTTATACCATAAGTTCTAAAAACTATCAAAAACACCCAACAATTAAACAATCAAACTTCCTAATCTTGTATATGCAGAGCTTTCATCGATATCATTCATTATCATTATCACAAAACATAATCCACAACATATATGAGTTTGGTACAAAATTATCATTTTTATAATGAACTACATAATACACTATCCAAAAACTATAACCTGATATTTTAATATCAAATGTTAATAACACAATTACTAGCCATAATAATTCGTCAAGTTGCAATAGTATTATAAAATATAAAAGTTTGAGATAATTTTTAAAATAAATAAAAAAATCAAACACTAATATATTGGGCCAAAAACATATCTACAGCTAGTTTTAGGATTTGAAAATTTTATTTTTCAAATTTGCCAAAACATGAATAAAATCTATAAACAAACATTTTTGCCAAAAATATTTTTGGAAAAATTTGGCAAAATCTATGGCCAAACGGGACACATTTCAAAATATTGATCCTTTTAAATTTTTTTAACGCATCCCCCATTTGATGAGATTGAAAATCTGCATATATGAGAAATTTTTGGTAGCGAGTTTTTATCCTCGTAGTAGGTGTACCTAGCGATAAAGTTAAGACTTTCGTTAAAGGCATTCAGAAGTATTCTAAATTCAATATATATGTATAAAAGATAATATTCGAAATACATGGTCATTTCCTGTTGTTGAATATTCGAAAGCCGGTTCATAATGCACATATTCTCACTAAATTGTTCCAATAATGATCAAGAGAAAAAGTGATAGAATTTTTAGAAATTCATGAAGTAGAATACAACAGTTTATATTATCTATCTTTTAAGATTTTTGTGCGCTTCCAAGAAAATAATTTGATAGTCTTAATCTAATATTTTTCTCTCTCTATTTTATCGTCTATCTCTCCTTAAACATCTCGTTTAAAGTAAAATAATATTCGGGATTCTCAATTCCATTTCGCTCAACAACTTGGAGGTATGACTTAGTGATTTAGGAGTCATTTGGTACATCGACTAAATTATTCTGGGATTATAATCTTGGAATTATAATCTTTGGACTAATTTATTCCACATGGGAGGTGGAATAATATAATTCCAAGTTTGATGGGATAAGGTGGGATATCATGTATTAAGACTGTAAATTTATACTATTTTGGTAGACGTAAATAAATTTATACCGTCAACCAAATATGGTATATATAAATTTAATCTCACACTTTATCCCACCTTATCCGCATACTAAACGACTCCTTAAAGCATTACTTTGCTAAATCGACATACAAAAGATTGTATCTTGAACTCGGAAAATAATTTAAAAATAATAGTACTGTGTCATAAGAACTAACATGAGTAGTATATATAATTATTGAAGACAAATGGACATAAAGTGGAAATAGGGTGGGATAGAAGATCAACATAGAATAATATGCTAGGACACGTTAGTGATTTGGAGAAAACCTAGTTATAAAATTATCAGGAATCAAATTTAGCCAAACATTTTAAAGAAATGATTACTTTCCTCATTAAAATATTAATATTCGGAATTAGAGAATAGTAGGTATTGGATTATCTTATGTGATGCTAACATAATACATATAATATAGAGAATGAACTTTTTCAGTACTATGTAACATATTAAATATGAAGTATCATATAAATTATTTGTTACACTTTAGTACTTCCATAATCTATATAGTCTTTTCCTATTATTAAATATTCGTAAGGCGGTATATACCCATATATTCTTTCAATAATTTAATACAAATGTACCAAATCTTAGAGAAAATTAAAGTGATACCACCAAAAGGTTGTGATACATATCACGATAAATATTCTTTCATCCTTTATAAAAAAAATTTGCATTGACCTTTTAATGAGACTTTTAAGTACGAATTCGAATTAATCACGCGGTAATATAATTTTACCGAGAAAATTAAGGGAGGAAGGGGGGGGGGTTTTGGTAGGACACGTCAGTGATTTGGACAAAAAGCTTTGCGTTGTGTCTAAAAGATTCTCCGACACAAACTTGGAGCCACGTGTAATTTGATTTAAGCCAATTAAAGAACATTAGCCATATTGCTGTTGCCTTCCTGTTGGCTAGCCATTTCTCCCGATCGGGACATGTCCTCCTTAGGTGTCATCTCCTTATTTTATAGAGAAAAGCGTCAAAATTGGCCCTCTACTATGTGAAAATGGTCATTTATTCCCCCTGTTATACTTTCGGTCCACTATTACCCTTAATGTTATAAAATTGGTGCAAAAATATCCCTCTTCTATTAGGGACTTCCACCATGGCTAATATCAGCCTATGTGGCCTGATTATGCTGAGGTGGACGCCACATGGCATGCCACCTCACCGCCTAACCCCATTTTACCACTCCCTCCATCTTTTCTTCCACCAATTACCTCCCCCTTCACCCACCCATATACAACCGCCGAACAACAAATTTAAGAGTGCAACTCACAGAGTTGTGAGAAAACTAGGAAGAAGCCGACATTCGTTTGCTTTCTTCTATAATATCCAAGGAGTCAAGTGAATTGAACCATTGCCGCAATTTACTGAAGAGATTGGGGAGCCACCAAAATACAGAGGATTTTACTACAAAGATTAGCAAGCTTTGAGAATGAGAAACAAAAGTCAACCACCATCAAGGCCTGGAGATGTTATTCATATTACTCACTATGCAATCACCAGCTAATTAAACAAGCCAGAAAAGTTTGGAATGTACCGCAAAGATTCAATTCAGTAATCTGGAGAGATTATGTTAGTTCTCCGTTCAAGTAACCCGAGCAAAATCCGAACCCACTAATCATATATTCTTCTAAATAAAAATTGCAGTGGGTTAAAAAGGGTAACCAATAAATTGACTGAAAAAACATAAAAGACTAACAAAAATAGAGAAAAATGAGACCTTTTGATGATGGCGGTTGTATATGGGTGGGTGAAGGGGGAGGTAATTGGTGGAAGAAAAGGTGAAGGGAGTGGTAAAATGGAGTTGGGCGGTGAGGTGACATGCCATGTGGCATCCACCTCAGCATAATATCAGGCCACATATGCTTATATTAGCCATGGTGGAAGTCCCTAACGGAGGAGGGGTATTTTTGCACTAGTTTTGTAACGTTAGGGGTAATAGTGGACCGAAAGTATAACGGAGGGCATAAGTGATCCTTTTCACATAGTAGAGGGAAAGTTTTGACCCTTTTCCCTATTTTATACTAGTAAGAAATTAGTTAGTTTTATACGTATAGTATAACAGTTCAGTCTACTAGTGATAAATAAAGAATTATAAGAAAATATACATGACTTCACACCATAACAAAAAATGACCCATGTTTTTAAGTTCTACCCTACCTAGCCCACATTGTACGTATTTTGAAAGCACTAGCAAATTCAAAATATGTATTTTTACAACCATTGCTTCTAAAAGCTATGGAGTTAAATTTGTGTTCTCACAACTATTGCTTTCATTCTCTCTTCTTCTCACAACTTCTACATATGCTTCAAGGGGCCGTGTATTTTCTATTTCTCTTATTATGTCACCTGGTTGGAATGTACGAAAATTGAAGAGTAGAAGTCCACCATAGAAGACCATTCAAAGCTTTGCTTTCGAAAATGGGTTTTTCTGAATTTGTTAGTTGTTTGGATGAGGTGTTGTTCCAATTGATTGAAAATATCAAAAGGAGTTCCAAATTTAAATTTGAAGTGATATGGAGTAGATTTGAGCAAGATTTGAGTTAAATTTCAGAAAAGACGCAAGGAAGAAGACGAAGTCAGTTTTTTGTATAATTATATATAATCTTGTATAATAGTGTATATGAGTATAGAAACATACCCTATACACTATTATACACTTTTATACACCTTTATACAAGCGTATGTAGACGAACTTCTTCCACGATTTTCAGGTGCAATTCTTGTTCAAAACCAGTCCAAATCACCATTAAATGACTTCAAATTTTATATACAACCTCTTTATACTATTTCTAACAAGTCTAAATAACACCCACTCCAAATTTCTCACAAAATCAAATTCAAAATTTAAACACACATATTTAAGCTTGTTAAAATTCTAATTTTCACCACCCAAATGAATTTGGTTTGTTGAACTAATATTTGAGTCACAGTTACTGATTCGAAAATTAAATTAAAAACTTGAGGAATCTTTTTTAAAAATTAGATAGTAATTTTGAGAATCTATTGGAGTTGGATGTTGAATCTTAGCCTATTATTTATTGGCTAGTTGGTTGTAAATTGAAATATGGGCTATAAAATTAAAAAGTAGGGAGCCCAGCTGTTCTAATGTGAATTTTTCGTAAAATTGCACGGGGCGCCCTATTTGGTCGCCCCCATTTAACCTATACCCATTTTTTTTTAAAAGTTTTAACTTGTACCCAATTTTTAAACAACTTCAGCCCCCTTTCTCCTCCTCCTTCTCCTCTTTCGTTTTCTTCTTCTTCTTTCTTCTGCTGCTGTTGGTGCTGCTATGAAACTTCAGTTCATGGGATGATTGCCATAAGTGTGTTTATCAAATTATTTAAAAATAAATTATAAATAATTACGTAAGTTAGTAGACAATAATTTGTGAATATTTCCACGTACGGGAAGTTTAAGGTCACACTTAGTGATTCTTTTCATGATAATTCTGTTCTTTTCACGTTTATTGTTTCCAAAATTTATGATTTAAATACTGTTAGCAATCTGATTATTTTATAATAGTAATACACTATGAAAGAATAAGGTGATTATTTATCTAGTATGTTAGAAAGCTTTTTCAAAAACTTCAGCTTATATAGTGCTGAAGTTTTTACAAATGAACTAAATAACTTCAGCATCTCTGCCGAAGTTTTTGAAAAAGCTTTATGACAAAACTAATGAATTCAGGATTAAAAAAAACTTCAGCTTATATAGTGCTGAAGTTTTTACAAATGAACTAAATAACTTCAGCATCTTCTGCTAAAGTTTTTGAAAAAGCTTTATGACAAAACTAATGAATCCAGGACAAAAAAACTTCAGCTAATATAGTGCTGAAGTTTTTACAAATGAACCAAATAACTTCAGCATCTTCTGCTGAAATTTTTGAAAAAGCTTATCCAGGACAAAAAAAAAAACTTCAGCTTATTTAGTGCTGAAGTTTTTACAAACGAACTAAATAACTTCACCATCTTCTGCTGAAGTTTTTGAAAAAGCTTTATGACAAAACTAATGAACCCAGGACAAAAAAACTTCAGCTTATTTAGTGCTGAAGTTTTTACAAATGAACTAAATAACTTCAGCATCTTCTGCCGCAGTTTTTGAAAAAGCTTTATGACAAAACTGATGAATCTAGGACAAAAAAACTTCAGCTTATTTAGTGCTGAAGTTTTTACAAATGAACTAAATAACTTCAGCATCTTCTGCTGAAGTCTTTGAAAAAGCTTAATGACAAAACTAATCAATCCAGGACAAAAAAACTTCAGCTTATTTAGCGCTGAAGTTTTTACAAATGAACTAAATAACTTCAGCATCACAAACTTCAGCTACTAGAATGCTTAAGTCAGCAATTACAAATAAAAAGTTCAGCAAATAGATAATAAAACTTCAACACTAGAATGCTTAAGTTCAGCAATTACAAACAAAAACTTCAGCACACTTGGTTCAGCAATTTTTGCTACTTCAGTCCTGTCTACTAGAATGTGAAGTTTGCGTGATTGCCTTTGCTACTTCAGGCCCGTATGCTGAAGTTACGCAAAAAGGTGGGTACACTTGCAATTTTTTTTGCAAAGCAGGTATAAGTTAAAACGTGACAAAAAAGCAGGTATAGATGCAAATGCCCCGAAATTTTCCCTTGCTTATTTTGGGTCTAAACCCGTATGAGTTTAAAACACATCATTACAATCTAGAATATGTTTATTTATATGCCCAACATATTTTCTGTGTTTTATGGATGTGCGATTTACTTGGGATATCACATAGAATTTAAGGGGTAGTGAGTGCAATTGTACGTTTTGGTTTTATACAATATTTGGTCAGGCAAGTGGTTACTTAAAATTAATTTTTATAACGATAATGTTCGAGTCAGATAATTTTGCGATCATCTTCTTCCCTCAATCGCCCCTCGTGGCTTGCTGTTTTTAAATCGCCCCCCTTCCTGCTAGAGTGGTGGTGTGGTGTTTTCTTGAAAAAAAATAAATCAAAAAGATCTTTTTTGAAAAGGAAAATTATGATTTTGTAATTTATCATGTACCCTTTTTTAGTGAAGTAAATATGGAATATATGTTATGTTAGCAAAGTGTATAATATATAAAGATATTGAGTGATAGTGATGTTCAATAAATACTAAAGTATCAAGCATGTTTAAAAGATCACTTATGTATTTAGCCTACTAATTACGTCCAAGTGATCTAATCACATAAATATTTTTATACAGTCAGCACATATATAACTTAAATAAATACTAAATGTGCAGCCAAAATGATTCAATCAGATTTGGCTAAAGTAGAAGCAAAACCTTGTTGATGGCAAAAATAGAAACTTGGCCTTTCTTTTTTGAGGAGGCAAGAAGGAAGTGTGGTAACATAATGTTATGTGCTGGTGGCAAACAAGTATTCAAGTGGACCAACCAAAAAAACTTGTCCTTTTCTTGATATTTAATCATGGCCAAATACATATGCAACCCATCCAACTTGGTACCATTTTTTATTTTGGCACTCTATTTTTACTTTGTTCTATTTTGGCCCTCTAACTCTATTTCTTATGTTCCACTTTAACACAAAAGCTGAACCAGTGCAAAAAAAATAGCCCGTTAAATCTGAGGTGTAATAAATATCCAATTATATGTTGCCACCTGATTTTTTCATCCATGTCAAACGGGTCAATACTAAAATACCTGGACCCGACCCTATTTTTTGTGGGTTTATTTCATCTAAATGGGCCAGGTATGAAATCGGCAGATGAAAGCTTTTGAACTTACAGAATGAAGGGGGGCAACAATGGATAGAAATATACGATCAGGTTCAGGTATTTTAGTATTGACCGGTTTGACATGGATGAAAAAATCAGTTAGCAATATTTAATTGAATATTTATTACACCTCAGATTTAACGGGCTATATTTTTTGCACTGATCTCAGCTTTTGTGTAAAGTGGAACATAAGAAATAGAGTTGGAGTGCCAAAGTGGAACCTATAAAATAGAGTTGGAGGGCCAAAATGAAACAAGGTAGAGATAGAGTGCCAAAATAAAAAATGGTGCCAAGTTGGATGGGCTATATATGTATTTCGCCAAAATAATACCACTCCGCTGAACATGTTTAAAATGATATGTATGTCTAACATTCCAAAGGTAGAGGTGAATTAAAGATTTTAAGGGAGTGGTACTGTAGAAATCCACCATTATTGAGTGGAAGAAGTTAGCTCCGAGAATCGAAGAAGAAGGGACAGTGGAAGGAAAATCAATTTTAACTAACTTTCTGAAAAGAAGCTCAAAAATACATACATCCCTATACACATATATATAGACTTCCACTACTTCAATTATCACTAACCTCTACAACTAACTTCTAACAAACTAATACAGTTGTACAAGTGAATTAATCACGTGTTAATTTCTACACCACCACCACCCCCTCAAGCTAGGTGTGGTGAAAATGTTCAGAACACCTAGCTTGGACCAATGATAGTGTTGAGCAGTTCCTAGTCCTTTTGTGAGCAAATCTGCTTCTTGTTCTTCTGTTGGCACATATGTTGGATGTATCAATCCATGTTGCACCTTTCCCCTCACGAAATGGCAATCTATCTCTATATGTTTCGTTCGCTCATGAAACACTGGGTTATTAGCTATCTGCATAGCTGCTTTACTGTCTGTATGAAGTTGTTGGAGTAGCAACCTTTATTCCCAATTCTCTGAATATTCCAACCAACCATATCAACTCAGACACAGTCAAGGCCATGCTTTTATACTCAGATTCTGCTGAGCTCCTTGCCACTGTGGCCTGCTTCTTAGATTTCCAAGATATCAGTGATCCACCAAACTTCACAAGGTATCCAGTGACTGATTTTCTGGAGTTAGGACAACTTGCCCAGTCTGCATCACATGTGCACTAAGAGTCATGTCCCCGACTGCACTCATAAGAATTCCAAGCCCTGGCTCATTCTTCACATACCTGACTACCCTGTATGCTGCTTCAAGATGAGACTGCTTGGGAGCTTGCATAAATTAGCTTAGAGTCTGCACACTATAAGCAATATTGGGCCTTGTCAAGGTCAAGTATAAAAGCTTTCCAATTAATCTCTGATAGCTCTTCACATCTGCTAGTGTTGCATCATTGTCCAGGTGACAATGTTCATCATACTCAACAGTTGTAGTCGTTTATTTTGTTCCATTGGTATAATGGCAGGATTGGCACCTGACAATCCCAATTTTGCTATAAGTTCTAGAGCATACTTCCTTTGGCATAAAAGAATTCCCTTAGCAGGCCTGCAGACCTCAATGCCCAGAAAGTATTTGAAGTTTCCTAGGTCTTTAATCTTGAAAGCCTTGTGTAGTGTGATCTTTGCTTCTTGAATCATTGTAGTGTCATTGCCTGTGATTAGAAGGTCATCAACATATGCAAGTATAACAACCTGCTTTCCATTCTCCTCTTTGATGAACAAGGAGTGATCATGTTTGCTTTGTATAAAACCTGCTACCAATAAAGCCTCTATGAGTTTCAAGTTCCATTGTCTTGATGAATGCTTAAGTCCATATAGTGATTTAAGCAGTCTGCAGCCCTTAGAAATCCCCCCTTGGCTGCTGAAACCAGGTAGCAATTGCATGTAAACTTCTTCCTCAAGATCACCTTGAAGAAATGCATTATAGACATCCATTTGGAAAAGAGGCCATTGATGCATAGCAGCCAATGCAATGACTGATCTCACTATGACCATTTTGACAACTGGAGAAAAAGTCTCCTGATAGTCTAGACCTTCTTGTTGGCTGTAACCCTTGGCAACAAGTCTTGCTTTAAATCTCTCAACTTCTCCATTGGACCTGTACTTAATTTTGTATACCCATCTGCACCCAATGGGCACCTTACCCTTTGGAATATCAACTATCTCCCAAGTTTTATTCAGAACCAAGGCATTCACTTCTGTCTTCATAGCTTCAACCCATCTTGGGTCCTTCATGGCTTCTGTGTATGATGTAGGTTTTGTCTCTTGTGAGGTAGCAGTCAAGTAAGATTGATAAGTAGCTGACAAGGCACTAAAATTCACATAGTTGGATATTGGATATGTGCAGGTGGATGATGATGCCCCATTAATTGGGCAGACATAGTCCTGCATCCAAATAGGTGGCTTGGAACCTCTGTTGGATCTTCTGAGTTGTACAGCTTGAACTTCCCCAGTAGCTTCAGGAGCTGGTGTCTGCACATTATGATCAACCTCAGTATCTAGTAGCTATTCACCATGATCTGGATCAGCTCCTGTGAGGTTGTTCTCTTGTTGCATCACTTCATGACCATGCTCAATAGCTTGGTTGGTTGCATCATATCCTTCTCCTGACACATGTGGTTGTTGTTGATGCAAAGAGTAGTCTCCCTCTTTTGATTTCAGCTCTAAGAACATAGGATCTTGTTGTGTATCATCCTTCCCCAGTTGAAAAGGAAAAATGTCTTCCTTGAATGTGACATCTCTACTAACAAAGAACTTCATTCTAGTGATATAACTTGTATCCCTTATGAGATACTGAGTATCCCATGTGAACAGCAGTGATGGCTCTAGGAGAAAACTTGTCCACCTTCTCTGTCACTGTAGAAAAACACAGACAACCAATAGTTCTTAGGTGTGTTATATTAGGTGCTCTCTTATGAAAAACCTCATATGGAGATTTCCCTGCTAGAACTGAAGAAGGCAGTCGATTAATAAGATATGATGCAGCCAGTACACAATCTACCCAGAATTGCAAAAGAATGCTGCCTTGAAATCTCAGAGCCCTTGCCACCTCCAGGACATGCCTATGTCTTCTTTCCACTACTCTATTTTGCTATGGAGTATGTGGACAGCTGCTTTGATGCAAAATACCATTATCTATCAAATAATCATGACACTCATGACTAAAGAACTCTGCACCATTGTCAATTCTTAGCACTTTAACATTCCTGCCAAACTGTGTATGTACCATTTTATGAAAGGATTTTAGCATAACAACAGTATCACTTTTCAATTTCATTAGAAAAATCCAAATAATCTTGGAGTGATCATCAACAGGAGTCAAAAAATATCTATTTCCATTATATGTAGGCACTTTATACAGACCCCAAATGTCTACATGAATCAAATGAAATATGTCTTCAGCTCTGTTGCTACTTAAAGGAAATGGTTTCCTTGTCTGCCTTGCTAAAGGACATATAGTGCAATTATTGAGTTCACAATCAGAAAACTTCTTGTCTTTAAGGAAATCTAACTGCTTCATGACTTTAACTGGCACATGCCCAAGCCTTCTATGCCAGGTAGTGAACTCTGCTTGTATTCCTTCTACAAGACAACTGCTGATCCTTTGTGCCATTTTATTCCTGTTGGACCCTTTAGGAATCAGTAGATAGAGACCACCCTTCTCCTTACCAATCCCCTTCACTTTCCTAGTGTATAGGTCCTGAAATACATAAAATGTTGGGGGAAAATTAACTGAGCATTGCAACTCCTTAGTTAATTTTGACACAGACAACAAGTTGTATTTAAAATCAGGCACACACAACAAATCATGTATCACCTCATGATCTGTAAGTTTGTAACTTCCTTTGCAGATGATAGGCGCAGTCTTACCATTTGGGAGGTTCACATTACCTTTACTTGAGTCAGGTAATCCAGTCAATGTTTTCAACATATCACTATTAGATGCCATATGGTCAGTAGCACCAGTATCTACAATCCAGTAGTTAGCTAGATCCTCTAGAGATTGAGAATTAGCATTACCTGCCATATTTGCTACATGCTCTTCTGATTTGTCCTTGCTTATCATCTTCATGATCTGGTTGTATTGCTCATCAGTAAAGAAGTTGGGCATTCCTTGACTCATCCCTGCATTATCCTGATTTGCAACAGCATTGTTGCCAGAACTGCTATCATTCATAGCTATGTTAGCTTGCCTACATTGCTGTGATTTCTTCCCCTTGAAACCAGATGGATATCCAACCAATTTGTAACATGTATCTCTTGTATGTCCTTTGTTTCAACAATACTCACAGTACAAATTACTGAAACTCTTAAACTTTGACTGACTATATCTAGAACTCATAAGAGCAGTAGAATCATTTACTTCATTTGTCACATTAATATGTGAATTAGTCTCAAACACTCTTCTCCGATTTTCTTCATTTATTAACATTGCATAGGCACGACCGACAGAAGGTGATGGGGATTGAAGTAAAATCTGACTCCTAATAGCATTATAGGATTCATTTAAGCCCATTAAGAACTAAAAAAGTTTCTGCTGCTCCAAGTGTTCGATAAAATCTCTAGTTCCAACCGTAACAGGAAGAGAAGGAATCATGGAATTATATTCATCCCAAAGTGACTTCAACCTAGAATGATATACTAAAATACTAGATGTACCTTGAGAAATGGTAGTTATCTCCCTCTGAAGGTTGTAGATCCTAGATCCATTAACTTTATCAAAACCATCCTGCAGATCTAGCCAAACTTCATGAGCATCGCTAGCATATACGATTCCATTCACCAGATCTGGTGAAACCGTGTTCATAATCCATGTCAAAACAGTAGCATTCACTCGCTCCCATTCTTCCTCCAAGTTGACTGTAAATTGAGCTTTTGTACAGCTCCCATCGATGAACCCTAGCTTGCGCTTTGCTCGCAATGCAATCACCATCGCCTTGCTCCAAACTGAATAATTCTCAGTTCCTTTGAGTTGTATCGATATGATGACATTTCTAGGATTATCAGAAGGTTGCAAATACAGAGGATGACGAGGATTGTCGATGTCCAGATTCGCCATGACTGACTGTCAAAAGTTGGCTTCAAAAGCTTGAATTGATGATTTCAAAGGTTGTATTAACGGATTAATTCCTAGCCTCGATCGATCTACCCGAGCTCTAATACCATGTAGAAATCCACCATTATTGAGTGGAAGAAGTTAGCTCAGACAATCGAAGAAGAAGGGACAATGGAGGGAAAATCAGTTTTAACTAACTTTCTGAAAAGAAGCTAACATACATCCCTATACACATATATATAGACTTCCACTACTTCAATTATCACTAACCTCTACAACTAACTTCTAACAAACTAATACAGATGTACAAGTGAATTAATCACGTGTTAATTTCTACAGGTAGAGTGTACTCCTCTAACAATAGGTAAGAGTTCAGCATAAGTTCACATTTAGCTATGTGTGCTGCTACTAAAAACAATATGCATCAGCTCCCGAGCGAAACTTAATTTGGAGTTGAAATGAATATCCAAGTGAAGATGAAACGACAACAAATTAATCCAACAAGAGTGTAATGTCCAAAATGCAGAAAAAAATTAATGCAAACCATCATCATCTGTAGCATCAGATGATCAAATTCTGCCATTGTAGCAACAAAGCATAAATAAATCTACGCATTCTTGAAGTGTATTGGAAGGGGAAACGTAAGATAAAGCAAATGATGTTTTTAGTCATTTTCTGCCAACTAGGTGCTTGCTAGGTCGCACGTTGTGCATTACGTTTGATTAAAGTTCATATCTTTAACGTTATAGGCCAAAATCAAGAAAACAATGTGCACATAAAAAATCGAATAAAAATTTGCTTGTATTATTAGAGCGAATAATAGAAAACTAACATTAAGACAATTGAGGGGGATTTGCAGGCGTACCCTATATTTGTGCCACCTTTTAACCTTACCCTATTTTTAAAAATTATCAGAATCACAGTTGCATGATGTTGTTTCACATTGAAGTTAAAACTTCATGCTAATGTAGCATGAAGTTGTTTCATGTTGAAGCTAAAACGTCATGCTAATATAGCATGAAGTTGTTTCACATTAAAGCTAAAACTTCATGTAATGCATGCTAAAGTTATTTATCCTGCAGTCTACAGTTTTGTCACGAGTTTTACTGAAACTTTAGTCTAAACATGCTGAAATTATTTAGTTCATTTGCTAAAACTTCAGACTAAACATGCTTAAGTTTTTTAGTTCATTTGCTAAAACTTCAGACTAAATATGCTTAAGTTTTTGTCTTGCAGTATGTAATTTTCAAATGAGTTTTTGCGAATGCATGCTGAAGTTATTTAGTTCATTCGCTAAAATTTCAGACTAAACATGTTGAAGTTATTTAGTTCACTTGCTAAAACTTCAGACTACAGTTTCGGTAATTTTCCCTTCAATTAATGGTACATGCTATTGGGCACCTAATTGGACGATAGAGACCACAGAGCCTCAATTGTGTAAAAATTGCTTGGGGCGCCCTATTTGGTCGCCCCTTTTTAACTTATACCCATTTTGTTTTTTCGTTTGCATCCGCACCTATTTTTTTTGTTAAAAGCATTTCAAAAAGGCGATTTTGCCCTTCTTTAATAAAAGACTATTGACAAAACTGTAGATTGCAGGACAAAACTTTAGCATGTTTTGGTATGAAGTTTTAGCAAATGAACTAAATAACTTTAGCATGCATGGCAATGAAAGGCTACTTCAATGACGGAAATAGCCGGAAACTCGAGAGGGATTAGAAAAAATTCATTAAAAAATTACATACTGTAGGACAAAAACTTAAGCATGTTTAGGCCGAAGTTTTAGCAAATGAACTAAATAACTTCAGCATGTTTATTTTGAAGTTTTAACAAATGAACTAAATAACTTCAGCATGTTTTGGCATGAAGTTTTAGCAAATGAACTAAATAACTTCAGCATGCATTAGCAAAAACTCTTTAAAAAATAACATACTGCAAGACAAAAACATAAGCATGTTTAGTCTGAAGTTTTAGCAAATGAACTAAAAAACTTAAGCAAGTTTAGTCTAAAGTTTTAGCAAATGAACTAAATAACTTCAGCATTAATGTCAGCTTTTTTGTATCCTTTTTTTTTTGTTTTACAGGCTTAAAAAAAGATCGTTCTCTTTCTTCTCTAAGTTTTCACTCTCTCTCTCTCTCTCTCTCTCTCTCTCTCTCTCTCTCTCTCTCTCTCTCTCTCTCTCTCTCTCTCTCTCTCTATTCGATTTTTTTCTAAATTGAACCAAAATTGCTGAAATTAACGGCAAAACAAGATACATTTGCTGTGATTTTTGTCTGACTACAGGTAATTTGGAGTGGAAAATCTCTTATTTTGTATATTTTTTCACATTGCATGTGTTTTTGGAGAAGCGATGTTGCTTCTTTTAGGCTTTTGCGACTGAATTGTTTAGTTAGATTTCATTGTAGATGATTTTATTGGTTTTGGTTGGGTTTTGTATCAATTTCTTCACAAAATTCTGTAATCGTTTCTTCGTATAATTTTTACAACAACATACCCAGTAATATCCCACATCGTGGGGTCTGGGAGGATAGTTTGTACGCAGACCTTACCCCTACCTTGTGAGTATTGAAAGGTTATTTTCAATACACCTTATGCTTAGAAAAGCATAAGCACCACATTAATGAAAATATAGACAAGAAGGGACAGTACCAAGATGCCATATAAAAGCATAATAAAAACAACCAGATAGTAAGGTGATCTTCGTTTAATTTTTCTTTTTAAAAAAAAAATCTCATTCAACCTAGTTTCAATTGTGAAACAGAGCAATATGACAAGACAAACTCATTCGATGAGTTCATCTCCTTATTCAAAGCCGGTTTCAATTGAGAAATCGAGCAACATGAGAATAAAAACTAGGTCGATGAGTTTATCTCCTCATTCAACCCCGATTTTAGTTGAGAAATCAATTGATGAACGAAATATGGAAAGACAAAATCATTCTGACGGTGTTAAAGTGTTAGAATCTCGAAAGGATGTTGTTGGACAATCTGAGAAAAAGAAGAGCAAAAGGGTTAAAGTGACGTTGAAGGTAAGAGAAAACGTGTACTGGAGGACGTTGGGAATCTGGATGTCAAACCAAAAAAGAGTAAGGTTCAGAAGGCAAAAAAAGTTAAAATTCCTGACAAAGTTTATAAGGTACATGCAATTTCAGTTAGATTTTTTGTATTGTTGAATCTTCTTTTAAAATTTGATCTAGTTTGTAATTGTTTGTAGTTAATCCGTGTCATTTATTTGTAGCATTGGAAGCTTTATATTTCAGTTGATGAGCCTTTTCATGTTACTCATTGGATATCATACACTAATGTGGACATCGCTGATGTTTGGGGAAAGTTGTTTTGGCTATTTCCTTGATTTACCTCAAGTTGCTATCCAGGCACAATTGATTCATACTTTAATATTTAGGGAGTTGGTTCAAGATAAGTGTAATCAATTTTATGTGAAATTGAATGACGAATGTGTTTTACGTTTTGGTCTTCGGGAATTTGGTGTTGTAAGTAGTTTAAACTGTTATAGTGTATACGGTAGAAATCGGGGCTACCCGATTTCATTCTTTGGTCGGGATAGGAACATCACGTCAAGGAGTTGGGACGTCGAGTGCAGATCGAGGTAGACATCGATTGCGACCAGAAAGAGGCAGATTTCGAGTGACATCGGCGTAGCTTGATAACGGAAAAGGCGAGATATCTGCGATTGGTCGAGGATCGTGGTGTGGATATCAGAACGGATCAATCTATGGCGGTTAATTAGATGTTAATATGGTTTCCCACTATAATTAGAAGTGTACCTTATTTAGGAATCCTCTATTATATAAAGAGGGATCCCATTCATTTGTAAGGATCATTGTTCACTGAGAAGAATATATACATTTATTACTTTCCTGCTATTTCACTTACTATTCATCAGAGTTGCTTTATCATTTACTATTCTTACGATCCCACCTCGAGACTACCCCAAGTCGAGGTCGAGACCGGGCTAGCACACTGGTTTGATCTATTTTATTCTCTAATTTATTCATTTATTTTATTGCTTATCAATTGGTATTGGACGAAATCACATATCCTTAAAACCACAATATAAGTTTAATTGTTATCCGAATTTGAGGGTAAACAGTTTGGCGCCCACCGTGGGGCTAAGGATAATAGTGATTGTTCGGTGCAAATTCTAATAACACACATTATTTACACTTGTTCTTGTCAAGTATCTTTGCTCTCAGGATAAAACATGTCAAACTCACAAGACGCACCCACACATGGTGAAGATGGTCTCGGGTTTCACGGGGAAAAAGACAATGTAATTGCTCCAAGAGCCAGGGTGCCACAGGCTAATCGCGGTGGAGCACTGATTGCCAATCCATTCGATATTAGTTCGCACGTTGCTTTAAATGTGGACCTAGGCACGGACCGCGAAGGGAGTGTATGTAGAGAAGGTCAATCTGGTGGCCAAGGTACACAGGGCAGAGGAGACGGAGGAGTTAGTCTCCAAGTGATATTCGAGATGCTAGGCTCAACAGGCCGCTATTGCTCAGTTGCAAAATCAACATAGGACTCCGAGTGGTGTCGAGCCATAAATCACTTGCCTTACCGAGCCAGTGCCAGAAGTTCCATATGCCCGACATACCTAAGTACAACGGGACCACCGATCCTAATGAACACATCACTTTTTACACATGCGGAATAAAGGGAATAGAAGATGATGAGATTGAGTCTGTTTTGTTGAAAAAATTTAGGGAAAGTTTATCAAATGGGGCAATGATATGGTACCACAATTTACCGCCCAACTACATCAATTCTTTCGCCACGCTTGCTGATTCGTTCGTAAAAGGCACACGCCGGAGCAATAAAAGTCGCGACTAGGAAATCGGACCTCTTCAAAGTGAGACAAAAGGAAAATGAAATGCTAAGGGAGTTCGTATCTCTATTTCAAATGGAACACATGGACCTAACCCCGGTTACTGATGATTGGGTTGTCCAAGCCTTCACTCTAGCTTTGAACGAACAAAGTTCGGTAGCGTCACGCCAACTAAAGCAGAATCTGATTAAATATCCAGCGATTACCTGGGGCGATGTGCATAATAAGTACCAATCGAAGATAAGGGTCGAGGATGATTAGTTGAGAGCTCCATCCGGTTCCGTTTACCCAAACAGGTCCGAAGGCAGGATTCAGAGGGACATCGACAGAGAGTCCCGATCGACAGAGATCGATACAAACCATATAGCGCAGATCGAAGGAATAATGGACTGGGACGTAATACCGTTCGAAATGATCGAAGGAATGACCGAGGTCAAAATTCCCGAGGGCTCATGAGTAAGAATGATTTCGATAAACACGTCGAGCCTAAGGAAGCACCACGGTTATCGGAGTACAACTTCAGCATCGATGCTTCAGGTATTATGTCGGCCACTGGACGGATCAAGGATACTGGATGGCCTAGACCCCTGGAAACCAATCCAGCCCAAAGGAATCTGAATCAAATGTGCAAGTACCATGGAACCCGTGGTCACAAAACTGAGGACTGTAGACAATTAAGGAGGAGGTAGCCCTCAATGAGGGCCACCTTCGAGAAATCCTAAGTGATTGAGCCAAGAATCATTTCAAGGAAAGGGACACTAAAAGGAAAAATGAACAGGAGGAGCCACAGCATGTAATTCATATGATCATCGGAGGGGTCAATATTCCACAAGGGCCTGTATTCAAATGCACTAAGGTATCAATTAATAGGGAGAAACGGACCCTAGACTATGTGCCAGAATCCACCGTATCATTCAACAACGAGGAGGCAGAAGGAATTTCTCAACCTCACAACGACGCTCTGGTAAGATCTATCTTATTAAATAAAGTTCAAGTTAAGCGTGTTTTAGTGGATCTAGGTAGCTCAGCAAATATCATCCGATCAAGGGTCGTGGAGCAACTCGGCCTACAAGATCAGGTCGTGCCCGCAGCTCGGGTCTTGAACGGTTTCAATATGGCCAGTGAAAGAACTAAAGGAGAGATTATCCTACCGGTAAACGTAGCTGGAACTATCCAAGATACCATCGAGGGCGACATGAGGTACAACGCCCTACTCGGGAGGCCTTGGATCCACAACATAAGGGCAATCCTTTCGACTCTCCACCAAATGATGAAGTTCCCGGCGTCGGACGGGAAAAAAACAGTCTACGGGGAGCAGCATGCTGCAAAAAAATGTTCGTGGTCGATGAGGTAATACTGATTTCGGCGTTGTCAACATTGAAAGGATCGAGCATCAAGGGCAAACAGGAAGCTAAATAGCAATCACCGACACCAGCCTCGGCCGAATCGGAAAAGCAGGAAACGGAAGAGAAGGAGGAAGATCTTTTGACCCCTCGAACTTTTGTTGTTCCCAAAGATTTCGACGCCGCCAAATCAATGGTCGAAGAGCTGGAACAGGTTATATTGATCAAGCACCTGCGCGGGCAAAAGGTATATACCTGGGAACGGGGTTAACCCCCGAACTCAGGAAAAAGCTCATTCAATTTCTTATTGATAACATAGATTGTTTTGCTTGGTCCCACTTAGACATGACAGGGATCCTGCCGGAGATAACAATGCATCGACTAAGACTGGACCCAAAGTTCAGACCGGTGAAACAAAAGAGAAGTCCCCAGTCCGACGTAAAGCATGTATTCATAAAAGACGAGGTAACTGAACTTCTCAAAATAGGTTCTATTCGGGAGGTAAAGTACCCCGAGTGGTTAGCTAATGTAGTCGTGGTTCCTAAGAAAGGGAACAAACTTAGGATGTGTGTAGATTATAAGGATTTAAATAAGGCATGTGCCAAAGATTCTTTTCCACTGCCTAACATCGATCGCATGATCGACGCCACGGCCGGCCACGAGATCCTTAGTTTTCTCGATGCCTATTCTGGGTACAATCAAATTCAAATGAACCCGGAAGACCAAGAAAAGACTTCATTCATCACCAAGTATGGAACATATTGTTATAATGTAATGCCCTTCGGGCCAAAAAAAGGCAGGAGCTACCTACAAATGCCTAGTGAATAAAATGTTCGAAGAATTGATAGGTGAATCAATGAAAGTATATATTTATGACATGCTAGTTGAATTCGTGCGCGCAGAGGACCATTTGTCACATTTACATGAAACATTCAAGATACTGAGAAAATACAATATGAAGATCAACCTCGAGAAATGCGTTTTCGGGGTCGGTTCGGGAAAGTTCCTTGGCTTCATGGTATCAAATCGGAGAATCAAGATCAACCCCGATAAAATCAAGGCTATCGAAGACATCACCATCGTGGACAGCGTTGAAGCCGTGCAAAGGCTGACGGGGCGGATAGCTTCCTTAGGTCGATTCATATCGAGATCATCGTATCGGAGTCATAGATTCTTCTCTCTACTAAAAAAGAGGAACGATTTCGCCTGGACCCCAGAATACCAACAGGCATTAGAAGAATTGAAGTGATACCTCTCGAGCCCACCATTGCTTCATACTCCAAAGGCAGGTGAAAACCCTTACTTATACTTGGTAGTATCGGAGATCGCTGTAAGTGGTGTCCTGGTTCAAGAAGAGCAAGGTACGCGATTTCCTGTTCATTATGTAAGTCGAACTCTAGGAGAAGTAGAAACTAGATACCCATACTTAGAGAAATTAGCACTTGCATTGATAAGTGCCTCTAGGAAGCTAAAACCATATTTTCAATGTCACCCCATATGTGTACTAACCACTTACCCATTTCATAATGTTTTGCATAAGCCCGAGCTATCGGGCCGATTGACCAAATGGGCCATCGAACTCAGTGGGTACGATATCGAATATCAACCCCGAACGGCCATCAAGTCTAAAATTTTAGCAGACTTAGTGACCGATTTCACGCCAACCCTCGTACCCTAAGTCAAAAAGGAACTCTTGTTAAAATCAGGTACATCATCGGGGGTATGGACCCTTTTCACAGACGGCACCTCAAATGTGAAAGGCTCTAGGCTAGGCATCGTTTTGAAGTCGCCCACGGGCAACACTATTAGACAATCCATCAAAACTTCTAAGCTGGCTAACAAAGAGGCCGGATACGAAGCTATGATTGCAGATCTCGAACTAGCTAAAGGCTTGGGGGCAGAAATCATTGAGCCAAGTGCAACTCTTTGCTGGTAGTAAACCAAGTAAAAAAAACCTTCGAGGTTCGAGAGGATAGAATGCAAAAGTATTTGGACAAGCTACATATGACTTTGCACCGTTTAAAAGAATGGACCTTGCAGCACATACCTCGCGAGCAGAACAGTGAAGCCGATGCTCTTGCAAATTTGGGGTCATTAGTCGAGGAGGACAAAATCAGCTCGGGGACTATCGTTCAACTCTTGAGATCAGTGATCGAAGAAGGTCACGCAGAGATAAACTCCACAAGCTTAACTTGGGATTGGAGGAATAAGTATATCGAGTACTTGAAAAATGGAAGGCTCCCATCGGACCCTAAGGAATCGAGAGGCGTACGAACAAACGTTGCTCGATTCTTATTGACTGAAGATGGAACATTGTACAGAAGGTCGTTCGACGGACCATTAGCAGTATGTTTGGGACCAGGGGACACTGATTATGTTCTACGAGAAGTACATGAAGGTACTTGTGGGAACCACTCCGGTGCCGAATCACTAGTTCACAACGTCATCAGAGCAGGATACTATTGGGATAGTATGGGAAAAGACGCTAAGGAGTTTGTTCAAAAATGTGATAAATGCAAAAGGTATGCACCAATGACCCATCAGCCCGGAGAACAACTTCATTCGGTCCTATCCCCATGGCCATTCATGAAAAGGGGGATGGATATCGTCGGCCCTCTGCCATCGGCTCCAGGAAAAACTAAATTCATTTTGTTTATGACTGACTACTTTTCTAAATGGGTGGAAGCACAGGCCTTCGAGAAAGTCAGAGAAAAAGAAGTTATAGACTTCATCTGGGATAACATCATATGCCGATTCGGGATACCTGTCGAAATCGTATGCGACAACAGAAAGCAATTCATCGGCAGCAAGGTAACGAAGTTTCTTGAAGAATATAAAATAAAAAGGATCTTATCGACACTGTATCATCCAAGTGGAAACGGACAGGCCGAGTCAACGAACAAAACTATCCTCCAGAATTTAAAGAAAAGGTTAAACGACGCCAAGGGAAAATGGAGAGAAATTCTACCCGAGGTCCTTTGGGCATATCGAACAACATCGAATTCCAGTACGGGGGTAACCCCGTTCTCCTTAGTATATGGCTCCGAAGCTTTGATTCCAGTCGAAGTCAGGAAACCTAGCGCCAGATTTCGACATACAACGGCGGAATCAAATTACGAGTCTATGAATACTAGCCTTGAACTATTGGATGAAATATTAGCAGCCGCACTCGTTCGGATGGCTGCGCAAAAACAAAGAATCGAGAGATATTATAATAGAAGAACCAACCTTCGACACTTTAGAATCGGGGACTCAGTCTTAAGGAAAGTCATCATCAACACTCGAGACCCTAATGAAGGAAAACTCGGTCAAAATTGGGAAGGACCCTATCAATTCCTCGATATCGTTGGGAAGGGATCTTAAAAGCTTGGCATAATGGAGGGCGAACAATTGCCAAACAATTGGAATATATCACTCCTCAAATGATATAATTGCTAAGGTACGACTTTCACCCTTTCCATTCGTATTTGATACTAACTTATTGCAGGTGTTCGATCAAAGACGTCGAGAAGCTCTTCAACGCGAGGACCTTAGGTTTTAAAGCACGTGTTGCACTATTTTTCCCTTAGATCAATTTTTATCCCAAATGGGTTTTTCCGGCAAGGTTTTTAACGAGGCAACAATTATATGTGCTACCTGGGGACAATACAACAGTATCCGAGGCTTCTTTACATTCAACCTCGAATACTGGGGGGCATCACCCTCGGATGATTTATTTTTAAGGGAAATACTTCGTATCAAAAGGGCCTCGATAGGGAAACTTTGTAATGGGCCAAACGATCGAACGAACCGTGTCCGTATAGATTAATTGAGCCCCAATGGTAAACATGTACGCATGTATAAATTATTCAAAGAAGCATTTTTCCTTATCAAATGTCTTGTGCCTCAAAGAAAATTTTCTACTATACAAGCTCCATGCTTATGATTTTTTGTGAAAAACGGCTCAAGGGCCAAGTGCAACTATACCTCGAACGGTAAATGGCTCAAGGGCCAAGTGCAACTATACCTCGAACAGTAAATGGTTCAAGGGCCAAGTATAAATACATCTCGAACCCCCTCCCCCCCCCCCCCGACTCGGGGACTGCCGTCAAAAATCAACATGTTCGAATTACCTAAAGACCTCTCAAAGAGGCACCCCTCGATTTATAGGCCAAGGCTATCATTCTCGGGGACTAACACTTTGAACAAATTCGAAGTATTATTGGGAAAGTAAGACCAAGAGTCACACCCAAAGGCTACGGCCAAACTAACGCGGCTCGGAGATGTCCGAACCCCGTAATAAAAACAGTCCTTCGAATTCTCTAAAAACCGGTTAAAAAAAGGCTACCCTCGGCAAAATAATCAAGGGACTTCGATAAATTCAGCCCTCGAAAAACCTTAAGAGGTATCGAATAATTCAAATACAAACTTGTGCTAAGGCACAAAGAAGTATGGTGTTTCGATCAACACTAAACCCTCGAAAAAATACATGCTAAGGCATAAGAAAATTTTTCCAAGTCTTTAATCCAAAAGAGGGAAAAAATAGCCATCGTTTAGAAGCCATATCGGCCCAATACAAAGAGACTAAGGTCCAACACACTTTGAGTTCGAGAACACATTCTCACTCGATTCGAACCTAAGGGTCACACTCTCTCGAATTCGAATAAGAACCTACTCGGCTACAGATCGAGGTTCATTATCATTCAAAACAAACCTAAGGGTACTTTTCTTCCAAATTCATGTTTCACTCGAACCCGACTATAAAAGCATTATTGTTATGGCTTCGGTCAAGTCATTTAAAACCAAAATCTCGAACATATTGTTTAAAGCATAAAAATGTGCTAAAATTTTACAAGGCACGAAGCATGATCGAAGACAAAATTTGAGAAGGCATTCAAAAGGGAAAATTTCTTTATATATATGGGCAAAAATGTGTACAAGGGACAGACGGGGGTCTTACAAAAAAGAAAAGGAAAAATAAAATCCTAATGATGTTTGGGGCTGATTTCTCCCTCATGGGCAGCTTCTCCTTCGGGCCCCTCGTCGTTGTTAGACCTACCTTGGCTGCCTTCATCATCATCGTCATCATCGGAGGAGACAAGCAACCTGGCATCGGCTTCAAGCACCTTAGCTTGATCTATCTCTTTGAAGAGGTCAAAACCTCGAGGATGGATTTCCTCGAGGGTCTCCCTCCAAGATTGGCACTCGGCTAGATCATTACTCCACTGCGCTCGATCGGCAGCCTCCCTCAACTGAGCTTGGTCAGCCTCAACATCAGCCAGGTACACGGTAATGGACTTGTCAGCTAAAACCTTCGTCTTTCCGACCTCCGCCTTGGCCTTAGCAAGCTCGGACTCGAGCTCTTTGATCCTTTTGACTTGGGCTGAGCTCTTCTCATTAATACTCCAAAGTTGAACTTCGGCTGATGACAATCGTACCAAGGCGGTCTCTTTCTCCGTATCTAGGCGGTCCATGTTCTCTTTCCACCGATTGCAGTCAGCTTTAACTTGATCGACTTCCCCCCGGAACAGCTCGATCCTTTCAATCTTTTGCTGCAACAAAGACATCGAGGTATTATCCTCCACTCTTAGGTCAAGCCCATATGTTCTCAGACGGATATTTACCTTCTCGTTCAGCTCAGCCTCTTCCTTATGAGCCTGGGCCAAGTCTGCTCGAAGATCCCTGAGCTCTTCATCCTCTTTCATAGGCGGGGCCGGCCTGATTTCAGCAACGTCTTCTAGGCCTGCAAAAAAAAAGGGTCAAGTATAAATAAAAAGAAACATTTCAGAAAGAGGCATCGAAAGCGTACGGGATAAGCTGACCATGATTCTTGGCCTCCCATCTGCACCTTGCCAAGTCACGCCAGCAGCGCTCGGCTTGGGAGGAAGTCGCAGCCAACTTCCAAACCAAGTCTTCGAGGTCGGGGACCGCGTGAGTCATCCAAGCAACCGCTGCATAAAAGTATTATATAAGGCCAGAGTACGAAGACTAATGGGTAATACGTTACTTACGATCGGGGCAGTTTCTCCTCTGGGATGAGGTCACAGGTCCTTACCCGCACGAACAGGCTCCTCCAACCCCAATCCTTGTCCTCATGGATGCTCGCGCACAAGGCCTTCGTCACCCGGCGTTGGAGCTTGATCAACCCTCGAAAAAGCCGAGGTCGATATAACCGTATGAGGTGGCTGAGAGTGAACTCTAGCCTATCGGCCTTGCTGGAAAAGAAGCGAAGCATGATCACTATGCGCCAGAAAGAGGGGTGAACCTGACCGAGGGTGACCTGGTACCTCTTGCAAAAGTCGACAATGACTGGGTCGAGAGGATCCAATGTGAAGGGGTAAGTGTAGACACTTAGAAACCCCTCCACATAGGTGGTAATGCTCTCTTCAGAAGCGGGGATTTGTACCACGACCTCGGCCCCCCAGTTACAGTCTCTCTTTACAGCTTTAAGATGGCCCGCCGTTATCGAGCAGATATATCTCGACACGTGTTCACATCGTCCAGGGATCGATGGAGGGTTCTCGACTTTAAAGTTGGATTTTAAGACACAAGGGGCGTGAACATACTCATGAGGGAGGGGTTCCACCGGCGTTTTGTCACCAGCCGGCCGGGAAGAAGAAGAAGAAGAAGAACCTTTCTCCTTTTGTGGGACGGTCTTAGAAGTTTTCGCCATTAATTCAGGTAGAAGGAAGCGGAAAGAGGAAATTTGGTGTTTTTGGTACTAACTAAGTTGACTCAATGGGAAGCGAAAGAGAAGAGATGGAGAAAGTAAGAAACATAGAAAACTTGGTGGAGATGAAAGTAAAATTTTGATTCAACCAAAGAGCCTACATTTATAGATTCACGGCGACGGTTCGTTGGTGTTAATGGCCGACCATCCACTAGCAAGCATTAATGGTTTGGGGAACTGTACCGACGGGACATTATGGTTACCTCGCATCGCTTACGTCACGGGGATGACATCATGATCAGGGTCTCTAGGAAATCGAGGCTCAAGTCGTTTCTTATCGTTTTACCCTAAGAAACGAGGGGACTATCTGTATACGGTAGAAATTGGGGTTACCCGATTTCATTCTTTGGTCGAGATAGGAACGTCACGTCAAAGAGCTAGTATGTCAAGTTCGGATCAATGTAGACATCGATCGCGACCAGAAAGAGGCAGATTTCGAGTGACACCGGCGTAGCTTGATAACGGAAAAGGCGATATATCCGCGATTGGTCGAGGATGGTGAAGTGAATCTCGGAACGGATAAATCTATCGCAGTTAATTAGATGTTAATATGGTTTCCTACTATAATTAGAAGTGTCCCTTATTTAGGACTCGTCTATTATATAAAGAGGGATACCATTCATTTGTAAGGATCATTGTTCAATGAGATGAATATATACATTCATTACTTTACTGCTATTTCACTTACTATTCATCAGAGTTGCTTTATCATTTACTATTCTTACGATCCCACCTCGGACTACCCCAAGTCGGGGTCAAGACCGGGCTAGCACACTGGTTTGATCTATTTTATTCTCTAATTTATTTCATGTATTTTCTTGCTTATCAATTGGTATTGGACGAAATCACATATCCTTAAAACCACAATATAAGTTTAATTGTTATCCAAATTTGAGGGTAAACATGTGATAAGTAGGATTTTAACGTGTTTTATGCCCCTACTTGCCTATGCTTTGAGTATAATTTGATACAAAATAATCCCAAAATGCTCACAGGTTGTGCTTGATTGCAGGTTTGAGGGACAAAGTGACTGAATTGTCAAAGATCGGCTCAAAAAGGAGTGAAACCTGCTCAAGCATCAAAGGCCAAGAAAAGTGAAGGAAAAAGATCCTAGTGCGGACCGCACAAAAGTGCACGCTGCCGCACTAGGAGAATCAGAGAAGAGCTAATCAGGACTCTTACAACGCGGTCTCGATTGGATTTACGCGGCCCGCATTCAGCTCACGCGGCCGCGCCGTATTTTCACGCGGTCCGCGTGAAGAGATTCAGAGAGATGAAATTTGGGGACCAAAGCAAGCCACGCGGCCGCGGTCACTTTCACGCGGTCCGCGCCAGATCTCATGCGGTCGCGCTACACTTTTGCGCGGCCCGCTATCCTCAACTTCAGAGAGCCAATCTTCAAGATATCAAGAGCCCACGCGGCCGCGCTACCTTTTTGCGCGGCCCGCGCTGACCCCGCAGGGGTATTTTTGTCCAAGTTTTTTAGCCACTATAAATAGATCCTTTTTCCATTTTTTAGGTTAAGTTTTAGATACGGAAGGCTGCTGGCTCGTGAGAACATTGGGTTTAGCCATTTTTGGCATTTTTTACCTCTAATTTTGTATTTCTTCCTTAGTAATCAATTATTATGTTTGCTTCTTCATAATTTTTGCATCTAGCATGAGTAGCTAAACTCACTAGCTAGGGATGTGGCTCAACCCTAGCGTGGGTAATTAATAGGTGTTGCAATCTAAGGCTAGATTGATATTGGGTGTTTGCTATTTGAGTAAATTTTAGGTTTTCATTAAGGATTGGTGGTTCCAAACACTGATTCTAGCTTGGTGGGTTTGACTCTTCTTGAGAAAGAGAGTCTATGACCCCAAAATTGACCCAACAAGAAATTGGGATGGACCCATGAGAAATGGTAGTCCCAATTAACGGGTTAAACCTCGAGAGAGTAATTACCCCACTTGAACCCTAGTTGCTTGGTCAAATTGGCCTACCCAATTGGTCTCGAGAGAGTCAATTGGGCAAAATCACTCTCTCTACTGAGAGGTGTGAGAGTGGGTACAATTTAGCAACGGTTATAGCATAAGCCCCAAATAAGTCAATTTACCCTTAGTAGCATCTACCCGTTAATTAGCCACCTAGGTAATGCCACGACCCTAGTGCCTTTCTCTATATTAATTACAACTTAGCAATATCTCCATAGCATAATTTAGCTTCAAATATTAGTCTTAAAGTAGAAGATATAAAAATCAAAACCGAAAATATTAGAAGTGATATTAGAAGCACAACTACAATTCTAAACTAAGCAGATAATACAACTCCCTCTCTAGCTCCCTGTGGAAAATCGATCCCGATCCACTATCGGGTAAAAGCTGTTGCAACCCGCTCTTCCTACCTTAGTGTAGTGTTGAGTCGGCAGCGATCAACTTTTTGGCGCTGTTGCCGGGGAGCTGACGGTGTTGACTATCGGTTTGGTTAGTTTTGTGTTTTGCTTCTCTTTCCTTCTTGTTTACTAATTTTGTTTGTGTCGATCATTCAGGTACTATGGCTCTCAATGCAAACAACCCTCTTGGCAACGTGAATGCGGGGGAGGAGGTAGATGATCTTGAGCCCGAAGAGGTTCAACCACCTCAAGTTCCACGTAGAGGCCGTCCGGCCAACGCAAATGACAACAATCCTATTCTAGACCCTCCTCCGCCACCGCCAAGAGCAGTCCCAAGAGTTCTTCCAAATCAAGGGTACGCGAGTGACATTGTTCCTCCTTGAATCCGGGCGGGGAACTTTCAAATCACAAATGTTATGTTGACCTTGCTCGAGCAAAGAGGATATTTTACGGGCGCCTCCGACCAAAATGCCTACAAGCACTTGAAGGGGTTCGTAGATACTTGCTAGGGGAGTAAACAAACAAACGTGTCAGAGGATGCGTTGAGATTGAGGCTTTTCCCGTTTTCTCTTCGGGGTAAAGCGTTGGACTGGTTAGAAAGGCTTCCAAATCATTCTATTCACACATGGGATGAATTGACGGACAGATTTATTGCCAAGTTCTTTTCTCCAAGTCATATGGAGGCTCTTCGGGATGAGATTCTAGCTTTCAAGAAAATGCCAACAGAACCTTTGCACGAGATATGGGAACGATATAGAACAATGGTGAAGGAGTGCCCTAACAACAACATGACTGAGGCGATGATCCAACAGACTTTCTATAGGGGCATCAACACCACAAATTAGTGCATTGTGAACCAATTGGCCGAAGGGAACTTTATGAAACTTTCTTACCAAGAGGCATGTGATGTACTTGATGAAATGGCCGACACCTCTTCGGCATGGCAAAGCCAAGCGAATGTACCTCAAGGTGACCCCACGGTCATCCATTTGCACAAGGAGTTGAATGACCATGGCCAAGCTATTGCCGAACTTATAACAACAATGAATCAGTAGGCGAAGGCGCAATTGCAACAAGTATAAAATCCACGCCAAGTCAATGCAATGGAGAATGTTTCTATGCTAAAAAGGAGGTAAAGAGGGCAACAAAAATCTCAAGGTAATGGTGAGCAATTTGACAACAACAATGATGGTGGTGGTTATTCGAACGAGTGTTATGATGATCAAAGTGAGGAATGCCAATATGTCAATAACTACCAAGGAAATAGAGGAAATCAAGGGAATCAACAATGGCGCCCCCAAGGCAATTGGGGTAATCAATAAGGCGGCGGAAATTGGAATAACAATAATCAACAACAAGGTAGTAACAATTGGAACAATAACAATCAAAACAACAATTGGGGTAATCAAGGTAACAACCAAGGCAATTGGAACGGGAACAACAACAATTGGAGCAACAACAATAGCAATCAAGGAGGGTGGAATAATGGTGGTAGGGGACAAGGCTTTCAAAGGCCCCCCCATGTTCCAACAACCAAACAATCCACCCCACTTTCACTCGCAAGGGTCTAGTTCTTCCGGGAGTCATATGGGATGGATAGAGATGATGTTCGAGCAGATGATGAAAAAGAACCAAGATTCTGACGCACAATTGGCTTCACATAACACATCTATCTGGAACCTAGAGGTGCAAATAGGACAAATTTCTCAAGCTTTAAATACCTGACCTAAGGGTGCGCTACCAAGTGACACGGTAGTGAACCCGAAGGGGGGTAACAATCATGTGATGGCAGTTGCAACTAGAAGTGGAAAAGGTGGTGCAATGCCGACCTCAAATGAAAAGCAAGTGGTGAATGATGATATTGAGCTCCGAGAAGATGTGGATCCTTTGATTGATGAAGTTGTGGTTGAGACAAATGTGAACAATGAAGTGAGAATAGAGATTGATGAGGCCGAGGTGGAAAATCAAGAGGCCGTGAACCCGTCTAGGGAACACATAATTGATATTCCGGAACCGGTGGTGCCAAAAGCCAAGGCACCCTTGCCTAGACCACCTCTACCTTATCCTCAGCGGTTAGCAAAGCAAAAGAGTGACAATCAGTTCAAAAAGTTCATAGATATGATGAAAAGGCTCACAATCAATGTTTCTTTGGCGGAGGCACTCGAACAAATGCCTGGTTACGCAAAGTTCATGAAGGATATAGTCACCAAGAAGCGTTCTATGGAGTGTGAAACAATAAATATGACACACCAAGTTAGTGCGATTGTGCATTCTATGGCCCCGAAACTTGAAGACCCTGGAGCTTTTACTATTCCTTGCACTATCGGGAGTGCGGAGTTTGCTAAGGCCCTATGTGACTTGGGGGCTAGCATTAATTTGATACCGTACTCAGTCTTCAAGACTTTGGGAATTGGGTAACCTAGGCCAACCTCAATGAGACTTCAAATGGCAGATCGGTCAATGAAGAGGCCTTTGGGAATAATTGACGATGTGCTTGTCCGGGTGGACAAATTCATATTGCCGGTCGACTTTATCATTTTGGACTATGAAGTGGATTTTGAAGTGCCTATCATTCTTGGGAGACCTTTCCTGGCTACGGGGAAGGCGTTGGTTGATGTTGAAGTAGGTGAATTGACATTTCGAGTGGGTGATGAAAAGGTGGTATTTCATGTTTGCAAATCAATGAGGCAACCTAATAGCACGGAAGTATGTTCACTTGTAGACATTGTCACATCTGTGATAGTGGACGACACAAGTTCCATGATGAATGTTTAGGATCCCCTTGAGGCCGTACTTCTTGGCATGGATGTAGACAATGATGCTAGTAGGGTGGAGTGCGTGAATGCATTGCATGGTATGGGTTCATATTCATATGAGCCTACGATGCTATCTTTGGATCTTGAAAACCGCAAAACTCAACCAACTAAACCATCCATTGAGGAGCCACCGGTGTTGGAGTTGAAGCCACTTCCTCCACACCTCAGGTATGAATTTTTTTGCTCTAATTCTACTCTTCCAGTTATTCTTTCTTCTTGCCTTACTAACTTGCAGGTTGAGGCCACTTTGGAGGTGCTTCAAAAGCGGAAAAGGGCAATAGGATGGACCTTGGCGGACATTAGGGGAATAAGCCACGCATTTTGCAGGCATAAGATCATCTTGGAGGAGGATGCAAGGCCATCTCTTGAACATCAAAGGAGAATCAACGAGGCAATGCAAGAAGTGGTAAAGAAAGAGGTTATCAAGTTGCTTGACGTCGGTGTGGTTTATCCAATCTCTGACAGTTCTTGGACTTCTCCAGTCCAATGTGTGCCAAAGAAAGGAGGGATGACGGTGGTGCCCAATGACAACAATGAGCTTATTCCCACTCGAACCATTACCGGGTGGAGAGTTTGTATGGACTACCGGAAGCTCAACAAGGTGACCCGCAAGGATCATTTTCCCTTGCCATTCCTCGACCAAATGCTTGATCGTCTCGCGGGGAGAGAATTCTATTGTTTCTTGGATGGGTACTCGGGCTACAATCAAATTTTAATAGCCCCGGAGGACCAAGAGAAGACTACGTTTTTACATGCCCCCTATGGGTAACATTTTGGCCTTTTCGTCCCCGGATGCCGTTCGGACTAGTGCAATGCTACCGGCGACCTTCCAACGATGCAGTGAGTGGCTAGTTTTCTACCGATAGTGGTTGGAAGTACAGTATTGGAGGTCGTTTATGGTATGACTTTAGTGTGGTTGGTGACGTCTTTTGATACATGTTTGGTGAATTTGGATAGAGTTTTGGCTCGCTTTGAAGAAACTAACCTAGTTCTCAATTGGGAGAAATGCCATCTTATGGTGGAAGAAGGTGTAGTGCTGGGCCACAAGATTTCAAAAAATGAGATTGAGGTTGATAAGGCAAAATTCAAGGTGATTTCTAGACTCCCTCCCCCTACTTCTGTCAAAGGGGTGAGGAGTTTTCTTGTTCACGCCGGGTTCTACCGGCAGTTTATCAAAGACTTCTCGAGGGTTGTAAATCCATTGTGCAAGCTACTAGAGAAAGATGCCAAGTTCTTTTTTGATGAAAAATGCATGGAGGCTTTTGAGCTCTTAAAACACAAGTTGACCACTACCCCTATCATAACCGCGCCTAATTGGAGTTTGCCCTTTGAATTGATGTGTGATGCTAGTGATGTTGCATTGGGGGCGGAGTTGGGTCAACGGGTTAACAAAATGTTCCATCCCGTGTATTATGCAAGTAAGACTATGAATGAGGCTAAACGGAACTACACGGTGACGGAGAAGGAGCTATTGGCCATTGTATTTGCCATAGAGAAATTTCGGCCCTATCTTCTGGGGGCCAACGTGAGTGTGCACACGGACCATGCAGCCCTTCAATATCTAATGACCAAAAAGGATTCCAAAGCAAGATTGATGAGATAGGTGATACTTCTTCAAGAATTTGACTTAGAGATAGCGGATCGGAGGGGAAGTGAGAACCAAGTTGCGGACCATTTATCCCGGCTAGAGGAAGAAGGGAGGCCATGTGACGGTCTCGTGATAAATGATGCATTCCCTAACGAGCAACTTCTCTCTGTGTCAATGAGTAACATGCCATGGTTTGCGGACATCGCCAACTTCATTGTGCCTGGAACTGCCCCGTCTGAGCTCTCTTCCAACCAAAAGAAGAAACTCAAACGGGATAGTTTGGATTTTTATTGGGATGATCCGTACTTGTTCAAAATTTGCACGGATGGAGTAATAAGAAGATGTGTCCCGGAAGGTGAACAGTTGAGCATATTGGAGGCTTGTCACTCCTCTCCCTATGGTGGCCATCACGGAGGGGTGAGGACGACTTCAAAGGTTTTGAGTTGCGGTTTCTATTGGCAAACGTTGTTTAAAGATGCTAGTGATTTGGTGAAGAGATGTGATGCATGCCAAAGGGCCGGCGGAATTTCAAAAAGGGATGAGATGCCTCTCAACATGATACTCGAGGTGGATATTTTTTATGTTTGGGGCATCAATTTCATGGGTCCGTTCGTGAGCTCTTGTGGTAACACTTATATTCTTGTGGCGGTGGATTATGTCTCAAAGTGGGTGGAAGCCGTGGCTTTACCCAACAATGAAGCCCGATGTGTAGTAGCGTTCTTGAAAAAGAGTGTCTTTACAAGGTTTGGTACCCCTCGTGCTATCATTAGTGATGGGGGGTCTCACTTTTGCAACAAGGCTTTTGATTCATTGCTTGCTAAGTATGGTGTAAATCACAAAGTGACCACTCCCTATCATCCTCAAGCCAGTGGTCAAGTGGAAGTGTCCAACCGAGAAATAAAGAGTATCTTGTCCAAGACAGTATATGCTAATAGGACCGATTGGTCGAAGAAATTGCTTGATGCTCTTTGGGCTTATCGGACGGCTTACAAGACCCCAATTGGTATGTCTCCGTATCGGTTGGTGTTTGGTAAAGCTTGTCATCTTCCGGTGGAATTGGAACAGAAGGCTATGTGGGCTTTGAGAAAGTTGAACTTGGAATGGGATGTTGCCGCAAATCTCCGGGTTGAGCAATTAAATGAGCTTGATGAGTTTAGATTTCATGCCTACTCCAGCTCGTCCTTGTATAAGGAAAAGATGAAGTACCTTCACGACAAATATTCTCGGGGAAAGGAATTCAAGGTAGGTGATATGGTTCTTCTTTTCAACTCCCGGTTGAGGTTATTTCCCGGGAAGCTCAAGTCTAAGTGGAGTGGCCCTTTTGAAGTGGTATGTGTGACTCCTTTTGGTGCTCTTGATCTCAAGAACAAGAATGGTGAAATATTCCGGGTCAATACATCGTGTCAAGCACTATTTGGGAAAAATTTATGATGGCCACGTGGTGGCACTTATTCATTTGAAGTGATATAATGGTAACATGCGTCGTGCCGCAACGTTAAATCAGGCGCTTCTTGGGAGGCAACCCATGTCTTTTTCTTTCTCTTTGATTTTCTTTGTAGATTAGGATTTTTGAGCTAATTGTTTGTGAGATGTTGCAGGGATTGTATTGAAGCAGTGCAAAACAAAGTATAAAAAAATGCACAGTCAGCTGAAGTTGTCAGTGCGGCCGTAGTGGGATTTGTGCGGTCCGCACTGGCATAAGCTGAAGATGCAAGTTCTCTGAAGTCTGCTCACGCAGTCGCGGTCATATTTCTGCGGCCCGCGTTGGTCTTGCGCGGCCGCGTCCCAAGTTGTGCGGACTGCGTGGGCTACTTCCTGCAAAGTTTCAAAATTAAACCCAGCGCGGTCCGCGGTCATTTTTACGCGGCCGCGCTGGTGGGTAAGTAGGGGGCCCCACAGTTCTCTATAAATAGGAACCTTAGACCTCATTTTACACTTTTTACACTCTGAACTCCTGAACCCTAATTTTTCACTGTTCATCTGAGATTTTCTTATGTGTTGCATCAAGTGCTTTGATACTTCTTATTTCCGGTAACAATTCTTGCAATTATCCTTAATTAGTGTTTATTTTTCATTTTTTTTTTACTATTTCCCAGTAGTGTAACTTCTTGTCCTTTCGTTTTTTTTTCTTGAACTCAATTATTAGGTTAGTTTAAATGTTGTTTTTGGATGCTGGGTATGAATTCCATGTTGGGTAATTGACAAGGGACAACTAGGATTCACGAACTTGAACGAAAATGGACTAATTTGTAAAACCCTAAACTCAGTGCCTATCACTGCCTCAGCGCGGGCCGCGGTCATTTTGTCGCGGTCCGCGTTGGCACAGTACTTGTGAAGCTTTCTCCAGCGCGGCCGCGTTCCTAATTGTGCAATCCGTGCTGGCCCAACGCGGCCGCACCCCCATTTTACGCGGGCCGCGTTGGGGAGATTCAGAGAGGTGGCATTTCTGAGGTTTGTTCCATGCGGCCCGCGGTCGTTTCCACGTGGCCCGCGGTGCCTCCCACGCGGCCGCACCCATAATTGTGCGGTCCGTGCTGCCCTGCTCTGCATTATGTTCTGCAGCTTTTCAACCTGATATTGTGCAATTATTTTCATCTACTTATACACTGCTAGTGCTTCAACTAACAAAGTTAGACATGCTTGTTTGCAATAAATGGTTAAACTCAGAGGTCGAGGTGGAAAACAACCCGGACGAGGTGAACCCTCCCGGGGAGGAAAAGGGAAACAAACAAAACTCACTCCCCGACCAAAACTGAAAACAAGAAAACAAGTGGTAGTGAGTGATGACAACCAGTCGGGGAGAGAGTATCTTCTTTCTCAGGAGCTCTCAGCTGACTCGGGGCAAGCCCCCTCAGTCCTAGCCCCACCAACAGCCCAAGCTCCACAAAGTGTTCAGTCTGAGTCGTCTGATGGCTCAGCAGCAGGCAGCAGCGAATACTCCACCTCCCCCACAGCTTCAGTATCTGGGGAGAGTGCAGCAGGGGGGACTCATAGTGATGAGGAGGTTCCAGATAGTGGGGTACCTCAGATTGGTAGAATTGAACGAACAAGAAAAGCGGAGGTTTGGGAAAACCGGTTTGTTAGCCAGGTGGCTTTCCACAAATTCAGGGAACTGTGGCCAAAACGAAAGCTGATCACAGAGAGAAGTATAATCACCCGAGATCTACTGCCCTTTCTCCCCAGTGTACACAGGCAGTTTCATACTAGAGTAGGATGGGAGCATTTTTGTGATGACTTGATAGATGCCAACGAGCGCATGGTAAAGGAGTTTTACTGCAATGTAGCCCACACCAAAAAGGGCTCAATTGCGACCAAAGTGCGAGACAAAGACATAGTATTTTCTGGGAGAGCTTTCAATGAATATTTGGGTTTTGATGATGAAGACGAAACTCAATACAATGAGAAGTTGGCAATGAAGGAGGAGGTTCGCCCATGGTTGGCTGAGCATTTGGCTCATCCGGGTACTATTCCGGATTGGATACAGGCAGGGGTGAAAATCTTGAGGAAGAATTTGAATTCTGAAGCTAGAGGGTGGCTTACATTTTTGTGCAACAGGCTTGACCCCACTTCCCATGACCAGACTATCCCTCTTCCTCGTGCTGTGCTGATTGCCTCTATCATGGCGGGTTTCCCTATTAATGTGGGGAATATAATGAACAGGGCGATCACCTCGGTGGGAGTTGAGAGCATTGGGAACTATCCATTTCCCAACACTCTCAGCATGTATTTCTGGGATGCGAAGGTGAAGAAGAAGCCTTATGATGTGAAAGTTCGCCCCGTGTCCCCATTCTCATGGTTCAGCATTCAGGGGCCGGACAACCCAAAGGACAAGAAGCACAAGGCATCCACCTCTACCCCGATTGGCCAGTCTGAGGAGCCAGTTGCCGTAGAGTCTGCTGTGGAGCCTTCTACTGAGCTTCCCTCCTATCCCAGCTGCCACAACTATTGCTGATGTGCCCTCCTCTTCTGCGGGTCCTAGTTCTTCAGCTGGCCCGCTAGTCCCTGCTTCCCGGACCAACCCTCTCACAGCCTTTCAGTTAGCAAAGACTTTGGCCAGTTAGAACAACTGGATGTCAGCTGCGACATCCAAGTTGTCAACATTGACTACTTCAGTTGAGGCCCAGTCAGCACCAGCCACTGCTCAGATTCCTCAGTGTATTGAGGAAACATTGAAGAAGCTCCTGGCCAACCAGGAGAAGATTTTAGAGACTCAGTCCACCTTGACTAAGGTGGCAGATTCACATGGTAAAGCTCTGAAAGAGCTTGCCAAGGAGCATAGAAAGATGAGAAAGTCAAGGGCGTCTAACGAGTCGGTGAAGGCACTTCGAGCGGATATGGACAAGCTATTGGCAGATCAAATGCCTTTAGACTTGCTATTTGAGGATCCAGCTCCTCCAACAGCAGCATCTGAGCCACGGCAGGGGCCGGCATCCCAACCTCCAAGGAAGAAGAGGAAGCTTCCTAGTGCAGAGGGTGTAGTGATTGAGCTTGCGGAGACTCAGGGGATTCCCTCCAGTGATGCACCCACTATTCAGCCGGTCCAGGAGCAGGCCACTATCCCAGTAGCAGAGCAGCAGCAGGCAGGGGAGCAGTCTGAGGTTCCCGCCCATACAGGGGATCAGGGGACCACTGAGGATCCTATGCCGACGGACCAGGACTAGGGAGCTCTTCTATGTTCTTTCACTGATATTTTATGCTTATTTGTGTAGTTGGCGTTGGGGACAATGCCAGCTCTTATTCGTGGGGGTGCGCCCTATATTTTTTGGATTATCTGGATGATTGTACATATTAGACTTTCACTTTATGTTCTGTTTATTAGATTTCCTAGTTGGTCTGTATATAACTTTACACTTTAGCTACTTTTATCGTACCTTTTCTTATCTTTTGGTCTGTATATAAAGTTACATTCGGTATATTTTCATCCCCCATTGTCTATTCTATTCCCCTATTATATATATTCATTCTGCTTTTCTATTTTTTCAAAAAAATTTCGTTTTTAGCTTCGTAGGTAGGCTCGTAGCCTTTTGTTTTGTTTTTGGCGTTTTCAATAAACCCTTGATTTTCTTAATGCCACGGTTCTTTCCAAGGGTGGAGTATAGTGCGAACCGGGTGGCTCTTCCCAATGATAGATGGCATGACAACCTTCTTAAGGGTTTGAGTCCGTTTTTTATTTTTCTTTTGTTTTTGTTATTTCGTAGCTAAAGAGTACCTCGGGCAAAGCTTCACTTGGGCCTAACACATTTGCCTTCGATCCCATGATCAAAGACATAATGTTGTGTTAGGATGGTGAAAGTCGTGACCTTGAGACTCTTGTGTTGACCAAACAATCGTCATGTGGTCTTTTTGGACCATTGTGCACTTGAATCATAACTGAGGTCGTTGTGGGCCCTCGACTCGATGTCTTTAGCAATCCCCTAGCATGTGTGGTGAGAAATCGAATTGTGAGTCCAAGTCCCGAGCCAATGGTCTAGAAATTGCCCTGAATGTTTGTTGAGGCGAAATCCTAGGTGAAATTTGACTTGAGAAGTGATTGTAGGCTCTCCTTGATCCCAATGTTGAGTTAAACAATTCAATGGCCTACCAATGAAATGATCCCTAGTTAACCCTTTCGAGCCTTGAACCTTTTTCTTTCAAGAACCAATTTTACAAGACTATACCCGTTCTATGAGATACCCTCTCTTGGCACCCAAAATCTTCCCTTGAGTAATGGCAAATGTCTAAGTTTGGGGGAGGAGAGACAAGAAAGGAAGCAATAGTGGTAAAAGGTACGAAAGCAAAAAGAAAAAAGGAAGCACTGATTTGAATAAAGAAAAAGACAAAAGAAAGAACAATAGCGAAAAAGAATAAAAAGGGGATACAAGGGAAACAAAAGTGAAAAAGGGCTAGAAGAAAGTAGAAAAAGGAGAAATGATTTGAATTTCCTAAGAAAGAGTGACAATGTGTCCCTCTAACCCCTTGAAAAGAAGTGAAATGCTCAAATGAGTCAAGAAAGTGTGCCAAAATGAATCAAAGGAAGTGCTTAAGGGAAGATTGAACCCATTTGAACTAAAACATGTCCTATCCTTACCCAAAAGCCTTCGCAATGACTCCACAAAAGCCCTATATGATCTTGAGTTGAAGGAAACCTACATTAGTGGATACTTACATAAGGGGCAAGCATATGGTACCTGGATCCGGACTTGTGACATTCTTCTTGAGAGAGATGAGTGAAAGTCCATCAAACTCGATTTATGTGTCAATACTCTAAAAAGGTGAGGTTCGCTTAGGGAGAGTTGAGGATGTGTGAGTTTGGGTTCCACAATGACCAAGGTATTTGAGAAAAGTTCTTTGATGAAATGTGTCAACCCTTGATGCTCTTGTGTCACACTTGATCCATAGTTTTCAAAGTTTAAAATGTGTTAATGATGCATTCGTATTGAGGGAAATTGTTAGTCCCAATTGATGCTTGTTGAGGTTACTTTAGGATAGTTGCAATCACTTGGATGTTCCTTTATGGGGTGGGTTTTATTTTGTTTGCTTGAGGACAAGCAAAGGTTTAAGTTTGGGGGAGTTGATAAGTAGGATTTTAACGTGTTTTATGCCCCTACTTGCCTATGCTTTGAGTATAATTTGATACAAAATAATCCCAAAATTCTCACAGGTTGTGCTTGATTGCAGGTTTGAGCGACAAAGTGACTGAATTGTCAAAGATCGGCTCAAAACGGAGTGAAACCTGCTCAAGCATCAAAGGCCAAGAAAAGTGAAGGAAAAAGATCCTAGTGCGGACCGCACAAAAGTGCACGCGGCCGCACTAGGAGAATCAGAGAAGTGCTAATTTAGGACTCTCACAATGCGGCCACGGTTGGATTTACGCGGCCCGCGTTTAGCTCACGCGGCCGCTCCACATTTTCATGCGGTCCGCATGAAGAGATTCAGAGAGATGAAACTTGGGGACCAGAGCAAGCCACGCGGCCGCGGTCACATTTACGCGGTCCGCGCTAGATCTCATGCGGCCGCGCTACACTTTTGCGCGGCTCGCTATCCTCAACTTCAGATAGCCAATCTTCAAGATTTCAAGAGCCCACGCGGCAGCGCTACCTTATTGCGCGGCCCGCGCCTGACCCCGCAGGGGTATTTTTGTCCAAGTTTTTCAGCCACTATAAATAGATCCTTTTTCCATTTTTAGGTCAAGTTTTAGATACCTAAGGCTGCTGAGCTCGTGAGAACATTGGGTATAGCCATTTTTGGCATTTTTAACCTCTAATTTTGTATTTCTTCCTTAGTAATCAATTATTATGTTTGCTTCTTCATCTATTTCTTTAAATTTTGCATCTAGCATGAGTAGCTAAACTCACTAGCTAGGGTTGTGGCTCAACCCTAGTGTGGGTAATTAATGGGTGTTGCAATCTAAGGCTAGATTGATATTGGGTGTTTGCTATTTGGGTTAATTTTAGGTTTTCATTAAGGATTGGTGGTTGCAAATACTGATTCTAGCTTGGTGGGTTTGACTTTTCTTGAGAAAGAAAGTCTATGACCCCAAAATTGACCCAACAAGAAATTGGGATGGACCCATGAGAAATGGTAGTCCCAATTAACGGGTTAAACCTCGAGAGAGTAATTACCCCACTTGAACCCTAGTTGCTTGATCAAATTGGCCTACCCAATTGGTCTCGAGAGAGTCAGTTGGGCAAAATCACTCTCTCTACCGAGAGGTGTGAGAGTGGGTACAGTTGAGCAACGGTTATAGCATAAGCCCCAAATAAGTCAATTTGCCCTTAGTAGTATCTACCCGTTAGTTAGCCACCTAGGTAATGCCACGACCCTAATGCCTTTCTCTATATTAATTACAACTTAGCAATATCTCCATAGCATAATTTAGCTTCAAATGTTAGTCTTAAAGTAGAAGATATAAAAATCAAAACCGAAAATGTTAGAAGTGATATTAGAAGCACAACTACAATTATAAACTAAGCAGATAATACAACTCCCTCTCTAGCTCCCTGTGGAAAATCGATCCCGATCCACTATCGGGTAAAAGCTATTGCGACCCGCTCTTCCTACCTTAAGTGTAGTGTTGAGTCGGCAGCGATCAAACAGCGATGGGCTCGATAAGTACCGTTTAAGCTCTTCCAAGGCCTGCTAACATTCCGGAGTCAATGTGAAGTTATTCTTCTTCTTCAGCAGTGAAAAGAATCGATACAACTTATCAAAGGACGTCGAAATAAATCGCCCCAGGGCGGCTATGCGCCCTGTTAACCTTTGCACGACCTTTACGCTGTCTACCACCGTGATGTCCTCGATAGCTTTGACTTTGTCGGGGTTGATCTCGATTCCTCAATTGGATACCATGAAGTCAAGAAATTTGCTAGAGCCAACTCCGAACACACATCTTTCTGGGTTGAGCTTCATGTTGTATTTTTTCAGTATATTGAAAGTTTCCTGCAAATGCTTCAAACGGTCCTCTGCTCGCATGCTCGCAGGGACTTAACTAGCATGTCATCAATATAAACTTCCATAGATTTCCCTATTTGTTCTTCAAACATTCGGTTTACTAGGCGTTGGTAGGTTACACCAGCATTTTAATCCGAATAGCATTACATTATAGCAGTAGGTACTATATTTAGTGATGAACAAGGTTTTTTCCTGGTCTTCCGGGTTCATCCCTGTCGCGCCCCCTTTTTTTTTCTTCCCCTTCCATCGGGGAGGAGTACGGGTTTCGACATTCATAGGGTGTAAAGACTCATTTCCTTTTGGGAATTGGGTATTTTGAAGAGTCGCCACCTAACGATTTTTAAGGTGCGTTAGGGCACCTATGGGGTTCAACTACAACTACATTTGATAACCAGAGATAGGGTAAGGGCTTGAAATTATCCCAAGGGGAAGGTGTTAGGCACCCCTCAGGATCCACTAGTGTGGTTCCCGGCCAGATAGTTTTTTGTGAATTTGTGCAATAGCAAGTAAACAAATAAGGCTCAAATAATAGGGGATTTTAAATTTAAGAAACACAAGTGTTTGAAAAACAATAAAAGCAAGGTTTTGAAAAGAGTTATAATCTAAGCATGCTTGTGAATGAAAAAGGGGTCCTAAGTTTGTTTGTAATATGGATCACATCAATGCAATACCCGGTAATCACTCCTCAAGAGAGGGGTTACACGTGGTATTAGCGCACCGGTCATCATATCCATATCTACCCTTCCCACCCCGTGAAGGTATTAAAGCGAGGATTGGTCTCGACCTCTATTGCATGCTGTTACCATTCCTATCAGTCCCATAGGAATTTAGGACTAATATTTCTATAAGAAGGAGGTTCTAAGGTGACTCTTAGGTTTAAAGGTAAAATGCTAAGGCGACATACAAAACAAGTAGAACTGCATTTAGAGGGGAAACATATAAACAATTAAAAGGCTCATGTATACCTCCGCAAATAATGCATATAAGCAGCATGACTTAAACACAGTTAAGGTCTGAATTTTAAATCCTAAAGCAGGGTGTTTGAGTCAGAACCAGATTCATTATATAACTCTGAAAAGAAGTCCGAATCAGGCCTGTCTGCTGGTTGTAGCAGTTGATAATTAAACAGAGGCAGTTCCAGTTTTATTTAAGTAATTACCTAAGGCTTGCCTAGGCGTGAACAGGATTCAGTAGTTATTCAGGATTACTGACAGTTGGAGACTATTGTTATTACCTAAACATGTTGTTCTAGGTGTTCAGCACATAGAAATTATGGGCAATTAGTTGTAAAGACTTAATGAAATTGTTTTATTCCTTTTCATGCATTCGTAATTAGCCTATGTGTGCTTAAGCGAATATAAGTGAGATCCTAAAGACATGGTATCTAAAGGAAAAGAGGTGCAGAATGATGTATATATGCAGAATCCTAAACAGGATTTCTATATGCAAAAATATTACAGTTACTAGGGCATGCAGAGATGATATATTTGTTAATGTTGTTTAGCCTAAAACAGGATCTCTAAGTGTACATGGCAGTAGGAACATGATTGCCGAAATACCGGTTATTAATACATTTAACGCAGGAATTGCTAAGTGGTATGATAGTGAAATGGACATGCTGAAAAATGATAAGTGTAAATCCTAAGGAACAGGATCTTTAATGCATGAAATGAGTCCTAAGCATGGATTCGATTGCGCAAGTAGGAATATAAACCTAGTAACATGCTTTCTACCCTTTTAATAGCTAAAACGTGCATATTCCCCATCCCTTTTCACTAGCCAACCCCATAATGTTTACAAATTATTGCAGACCAAATGATTGAATTACAAAAGAATGGAGAATAAGAAATTACAACCAAAGGAAGCCTGATCTTGACTTCCTCTCTGAGTTATGTAATTAATCACTTCAATGCCAACGTTATTCCAAAGCCTTTCTCATATCTGGGTGTGTCAGAGTTCCCTAAGGACCTCAAGGGGTCCCGGGCAGTGCTCACACCCAGATTTGCACAACCAAACAGAATGAGTGCAGTATGGAAGGGTCAACTCTTATGTTTCCAAGTTCAGAGGGAGATCAAGGGTCCCAAGGCAAGGCTAACACAAAAAGGGTAGAGTGGAAGTGCAGAACACATGTTGAAAGAGATTTATTTTTAAAAAAGTTGGACTGAAAGCAATTAGTGACAGAGGTGATTGAAATTAGTTGTAAATGAAACTCAAATTCCCAAGATGGGATCACACACAGAATCACAGTCATACAAAGGGGTCAAGGGGTTTGGGACATACATACATCTGACTGTGAACACATAACCCTATTAAGGGTCTTAGGACTAGTTGGGCATGCACACCAATGGCTGATACTGGCATGATCACAGGCTAGCCAGAAAGAGCATAATCACATTGAGGGAATAGGGACTTAGGATAGCAATTTCATACTAAGTGACAAACATAAGGGAGTGCATTAATCTAGAGGGAAAGGGGATATTACAGCATGATAGTAATGTAACTTGACTGCAGAACCACAAGCAGAAGTAAACAAGAATGAGGGAAACTGAAACAATTAAAGAAGCATATTGTTGTTGAGGCTTGAAAAATTAACTAGGACATACCAGTAGAGAAAGCAAGGTGCAGAAAGGTACAATAAGCAGGATTCCACAGTCTAGCTTTGGCTTTCAGCCAGCTAGACAAAGCAGTAGCACAAGTAATAATAGAGAAGGAAAGAGTTTTAAGTGTGTAAGTGTGTGTTCTGAACTCAATTGTTCGTCTTTGAAAGAAGAGAGGGTAGGGTATTTATAGTTTTGAAAACGAGTAGAAGAATAAGGTAACAAGTAAAGTTTCAACTCAGACATGGAAATAACCACAATCAGAATCAATTAACACAAGTACTTCCCTTTAATCAAGGGATTACTACTCAAACGGATACTAACAGGGCTAATTAAGGAAAGAAATCCGTTTGAGACAAATTGATTCTTGCCATATAAGGGGCAGTAAAAGAATGAAGGTAAATATTTGAGTCTAAGTACAAAATATACTTAATTTTGGGAAAGGATTCAAGGTAAAATATCACAGTAATGAAGGGAAGGGAATCAATCAATTTAGACAAAAGCGAGTAAAAATTAGGGTTTATAAGGGAACCCTTTGCAATCAGTCGTAACATTGAGGAAATCAAGATCAATCAAGAAAGAATCATGACTCTGCTTTTCAACATATAAATAGCAAGGGATGAACAGGCATACTAGACATGCAGGGTCAAACATATTGTCAAAGAGGAGCAAATTAAACATACAGCAGTAGCGGTAGTAAGTTAGGATTCAGTAGTAAAGAAACCTACTCGAAGCACAGTAGGCAACAAGGTCAAGTAGTCATGGATCATACGTAGAGCCAAAGTGCAGAAATCAGTCTTAACAGGTAAAGAAAGTCAGAAAAAAATAAAGAACTCATAGTAATAAGTGAGGAAAACCCTTTTAGGAAATTAGGGTTTATGCCATAGTCGAGTTAAAAAATGGTAAGAACTCAGAACCAGGTAAGTCAAGCAAGAAAATGATTCAAACACAAAGGACTCATTCATACAAACAAACAATCATACAAACAAACAAAAGACAGCTTCAGAACTCGGTTAAAACCCAAAAGTACCTAGGGTTTCAACACGATGAACCAGATAGAAGAAAAACATAAGCACATCGTTTAAACATAGTAAAACAACACTGAAAATCGGAGAAGAGGTTTTTAAGAAGAGTTTTAAGAAACCCTAATTTGAAAGTAAAGAGTCACTTTGAAAGGAAATCGAAAAACCTTTTGGAAAACATCAAGAAGTTCATAACGTGCACAGATCTAAGACAAATCTGAAAGAAAATAGAAAAGCTCTTAAAGCTAGGGTTTCAAAGAACCCAGAGAAAGTGAGAAAGACTTTGAAAAGTTACCGATCTAACCGGAAAAGTCAAGGATCTGGCTTGAACAGCCATGGATGGCCGGAAAAAGACCAGAGATCGAAGTTGAGCAGGGATTGGACCAGATCCCTTCGAGATCTGTCCATGGAACCACGAAAATAGGTAACCAGTAGACATAGGAGACGAGTACATGCCTCCAATCACCATGGGAGTCCATGGATTAGGTGGGGATTAAAGGGAATTAGGGTAGATTTGGGTGGCGGCGGCTAGGGTTTAGGCGATGTTGCAGAGAGAGTTTGAGAGGAAGGGGATTCTAAGGCGGCGGATATTAACAAATGGTAGGGTTTTGGGGTCATTTGGGATTAATTAAGGTAAGGGGCGATGGTGGCCGTTGATCTGAATGATCAACGGCCTAGATTAAAAGGGTAGGTAGGGAATCCGGGTTCGGGTTGGTTTTAAAGGGTTTAGGGGTCGGGATAAATTAGAAATGGGCTGGGGAATTGGGTTTGATTTGGGGTTAAATTGAAAGCCAATTTAGGCTAAAATTTAAATAGCCACTTTTTCCCCTTTTAATTTATAAAAAGTAGTAAATGGCTTCTGAGAATAATTTGAAAATACTAAAATGCTTTATAACACATAATTAACAATTTAAAAATACCAGACTCAATTTTATGAAACTAAGACACAATTAATCCTTTAAAATGGCTAATATTGCAATTGTGTGCAATTTAGCTTTAAAAATACTAAATAAATTTGTAAAAATATGTAAAAAATTATTTTAGCCATATTTTGGCATAAATATGAAAATCCAATAGATGAATTACCCAAATAATAATTTTGGACATAATTATTGGGATTTTATGGATGAAATAAAAGGGAAATAAATCAATTTAAAACCTTAAAAATTATGGAAAAATAGTAAAATACTTGGACATGCTTATATATGTATATATACGCTATTTTTAAAGTATTTTGCATATTGAAAATATATAGGAAAAAATTGGGTGTCAATAATCCCTGTTTGGTTGTACCCGGAATAGGCCTCGAGAAAAGTGAGGATCTCGTGGCCGGCAGTGGCATCGATCATGCGAGCGATATTAGGCAAAGGAAAAGAATCCTCGGGGCATGCTTTATTTAGGTCTTTGTAATCTATACACATTCTAAGTTTGTTTCCCTTCTTATGGACTACTACTACATTTGCTAACCACTCGGGAGATTTTACTTCCCGGATGGACCCTATTTCGAGAAGTTTGGTTACCTCGTCTTTGATGAAAGTGTGTTTGACCTCGGACTGGGGCCTTCTTTGTTGCTTCACCGGATGAAATTTTGGGTCCAGGCTCAGTTTATGGGTGGTAATTTCCGGTAGGATCCCTGTCATATAGAGATGGGACCAAGCAAAACAATCCATATTAGCTATAAGAGATTGAACAAGTTTTTTCTGAGCTCGGGAGTTAACCCCGTGCTCGGGTATACCTTTCGATCGGGCAGATGCTTGATCAGTATGATTTGTTCCAGCTTTTTGACCGTTGATTTTGTGGCGTCGGAATCATCGGGGACTATGAAGGATAGAGGAACCTTGTAATCATCATCTCCGTAAGTCCCCTGCATCTCCAATTGGGCTGGGGCTGATGTCTGTGGTTGCTATTTGACCTTATGTTTTCCCTTCGAATATTACTCTCTCTTTGATAAGAGCGCCGATATCAGTATCACTTCGTCGACGGCAAACATTTCCTTGGCGGCAGGTTGCTCCGCGTAGACTGTTTTGACTCCCTCTAGTGTCGGGAACTTTAGAACCTGGTGAAGGGTCGGGGGCACTGCCCTCATGTTGTGGATCCACGACCTTCCTAATAGGTATACCTCATATCGCCCTCGATCACATGGAACTTCATTTCTTGGATGGTCCCAGCAACGTTTACTGGCAAAGTTATCTCGCCATTGGTGGTTTCACATGCCATATTGAAGTCGTTTAGTACTCGGGCCACGGGCATAACCTGATCCTGTAGGCCGAGCTGTTCTACGACCCTCGATCGAATAATGTTGGTCGAGCTACCTGGATCAATTAAAACATATTCAAACTTAGTTTTATTCATAAGTACAGATATTACCAGTGCGTCATTGTGGGGTTGTATGATCCCTTCTACATCCTCGTCACTGAAAGACAAGGTTCCTTCTGGTATATAATCCCGAGTTCGTTTCTCCCTTATGATCGACATCTTGGTGTGTTTAAACACTGGTCCTCGAGGAATATCGACCCCTCCAACGATCATGTGAATCACGCGCTATGGCTCTTCTTGCTCGTTCTGTCTTTTTGAATCTCTATTTTTGAAGTGATTCTTGGCCCGATCGCTTAAGAATTCCCGAAGGTGCCCCTCGTTGAACAATCGGGTGACTTCCTCCCTTAGTTGTCTGCAATCTTCTGTTTTATGGCCATGGGTACCATGATACTTGCACACTTGGTTGGGATTTCTCTGGGCCAGATCGGTCTGCAGAGGTCGAGGCCATCTAGTATCTTTGATACGTCTGATGGCCGATACAATGGCGGATGCATCTACGTTGAAGTTATATTCTGACAATCGTGGTGCATCTTTTGGCCCGGCATCCCTGTCGAAACCACTCTTGCTTATGAGTCCCCGTGAATTTTGACCTCGATCATTTCTTCTCTCATTCCGTGCAAAGTTTCACCCAGATCCGCTGCCTCTATGGTCTCCATTATACGGTTGATATCTGTGAGCACGTGATTTTTGCCTCACGTGAGTTACTCCTACAGGATTCCAAAAAATTAGATTTTTTTTTAATTATTTGATTTTTAGGAATTAACTGCATAATTTTCGTGACTATTTGCATTTCTCTGTGTGCATTTTTAATTTAACATAATTCGTAAAAAATACAAAAATACGCATTGCATTTGCATTTAGGATTTAATTATATATTTTAGATTAATTAGTAATTAGGATTTCACAAAAAATACAAAAATCACAAAAATTCGTTCTGTTTTGCTTGGTTTAAATTCTAGCTTTGAGTTTTATTAGTTTCCTATAAATTGGTATTTTAGTAATAGTCTTAATTATAGCTTAATTAGGTAGGTTAAATTAAATTATTTTTTTAGGTTTAATTTTAGTTTTGTTTTAAATTTGAAAAAAAAAATAAAAAGAAAAGAAATTAAAAGAAAGTGAGTCTTCAAATAAAAATGCCCAATTTTGGGCTGACCCAAACCAAATCCCCAGCCCAATTGTCCAAATCCTCTCATNATGGTAGCATAGGGCCTCCAATCTCTAGCTGCATCCTTTCCAACATAGGGTCCCATTCCCTAATCACCAACAGCATAACCTGGTAGTCTTTTCCATTGTAGGGTTCCATTTCCTAGTTGATCCCCGGCATAACCCGTGAACTTCCCCAGCATAATCCGAGGACCTTTTCCTTTCGCTCCCTCGCATAACCCAGAGACCTTTTTCTTTTATCCTGGCATAACCCGTGGACCTCCCTGGCATAACCCAAGGACCTTTTTCCTTTCCTCCCTGGCATAACCCGGGGACCTTTTATCTTTTCTCGGCATAACCCGCGGACCTCCCTGGCATACCCAAGGACCTTTTTTCTTTTATCCTGGCATAACCCGTGGACCTCCCTGGCATAACCGAAGGACCTTTTTTCTTTTATCCACCTCCCTGGCATAACCCAAGGACCCTTTTTCTTTTATCCCGGCATAACCCGTGGACCTCCCTGGCATAACCCAAGGACCTTTTTTCTTTCACCACCGGCATAACCCGTGGATCTCCCCGGCATAACCCGAGGACCTTTTTATTTTCCGGCATAACCCGGTCATTTTTCCAGCATAACCTGGTAATCCTCCCAATTCAAGGCTTCACTCTTATTCCCAAGGATACACAATCTTGACTTTTATTGCTATCAATGAAGAATAAATTTAGACCTTTGTCACAAATAACTCACGAAATTTTTCTAGTGAAAACTGGGGCAGAAAAATTTCATTCGTTTGTTTGTTTTGGCATCTGAGCAGGTTTGACGCCGAGGCGCAAGATCCGAGGTGGCCAAAAGAATGAGTCTCAATCCAAAATAAAGAAAAAAAGAAAAAGAACCAAAAGAAGTGAATTCAAAATAATGAAGCGGACAGAGATGCGGACTGCTCATGATATGATTGAAGTCACAAGCTTCGCATGTCCCGCCTTGATTCAAGCTGAAGAACGGACCAGTACCTACAGCTAACGAACATCAAGATTCAGATTAGAGTTCGCAGCAAGAACCAGCTAAGACTCAAGATCAACCTTTAAAAGATTTATAGATAGGAATCTTGTAACTCATAGTTGATAGAATTAGCTAGCATAGCTCTTTTATTTTCCAGTGTGGTGTAACAAGGAGTTCAGCAAGCAGTAGCAGCAGCAGCAACAGTGAAATCACAGTTTCTTAGTAGTCCCAGCTACCAAAACTTCCAGAACTACACTGACCTGATTCCTTTATAGCCAAGGATATGTAGGCAACCTTTGAAGCAAGGTTCGGTAAGACTCTTTTCAAAAAATGCTTCTCAGGGAGTTTCAGATAGGCAAAAATCCCTTGTGATTGCTCATTTTATCTTTGCCTGAAAACTCTTCATGTTTCCGAGCAAAGAGGGGCAGCTGTGAGCACGTGATTTTTGTCTCACATGAATTACTCCTACAGGATTCCAAAAATTTAGATTTTTTTTTAATTATTTGATTTTTAGGAATTAATTGCATAATTTTCGTGACTATTTGCATTTCTCTGTGTGCATTTTTAATTTAACATAATCCGTAAAAAATACAAAAATACGCATTGCATTTGCATTTAGGATTTAATTATATATTTTAGATTAATTAGTAATTAGGATTTCACAAAAAATACAAAAATCACAAAAATTCGATTTGTTTTGCTTGGTTTAAATTCTAGCTTTGAGTTTTATTAGTTTCCTTTAAATTGGTATTTTAGTAATAGTCTTAATTATAGCTTAATTAGGTAGGTTAAATTAATTTTTTTTTAAGGTTTAATTTTAGTTTTGTTTTAAATTTGAAAAAAAAAAAAAAGAAAAGGAATTAAAATTAAAAGAAAGTGAGTCTTCAAATAAAATGCCCAATTTTGGGCTGACCCAAACCAAATCCCCAGCCCAATTGTCCAAATCCTCTCATTAACCCGTTAAATTCGCCACATACCGGCCCAATATCCGGTCCAGCTCCCCTTACTTCCAAAACAACGTTGTTCCAGTGAAAATCAATCCTAACCGTCTAGGTTGATTGATCTAACCGCCCTGAACTGAGGACCATTTAACATACAATTGTCGGAAGGCCCCCCTATCCCCCCCTCCCCCCCCCCCACCAAACCGTCTCTCACACATACCCCTTTGAGAAACCCTAGCCGTCATCGATTCCCCCACCGTCTCCGTCGCCTGCCGCCCGCCGGAAATCGCCCACGGCGGCGGCCGGTGGCCAATCGTCACAAAAAATACACCGCAGCATCTCCTCCTTCTCTTCTTTCCAAAACCATTCCCCTTTTCCNAAATAGTTTAGGCCCAAGTAGGTATTTTATTTGGGTCCATGAACCATTTGGTTTGGCCTGATGAACTGGTGGGTTTTCACGGGTAAATATAGGGTACATTAGGGGTAATATAGGTAGTTTAAAATAGGGAATCTTGCAGTAACAGAAATAGAAGCCCCTAGAACCTTCTAGATTGGGGTACCAATTTGAATTTCGGGACTTAGGTAGTATAACTTGGGTAGCAAGTCAGGATCCTAAGGACTTTTAAGCAAAAAAAAGCTAAAATTAAGAGGGGGCTAAGGTGCAAAACATGAATCTGAAATTGCCGTACTAGTTTCCTATAAAAGGCATTGTTCCTTGCCTAACAAAGGAGAGTTTGGAGAAAGTTTTTTTGAGAGAGTTTTTCAGAGCTTCAATTTCAGATCTTCAGTTTTCAGAGCCTACAAATTTTAAGAGCTCAAAAATAGCAGATAATTCTACAAAAAAATACTATTCTATTAAGTCTTCTAAGGTTTTCATCTTTAAAACAATTCCTGAGCATTCAAGGGTTAAAAATGAGTTGAATCCAGGTTTGAAATCGATTTTTGAGGTCAATTCTACTGGTAATCCTCGACTGGGTTTAATATTAAGATTTGAACATCAATTTCCTGGTTTTCAAAACAATTCCTGCTCTGTTTCCTTGCTGCTAGTTCAAAGTTTGCTGCTGTTGTTTCTCCTTGAATTTCAACTCATTTTCGTTGTGTATTTGCTGTAATCAGGTACCTGCTACTGAACTTTTGTCACGATGTTTGGCTTGAAGTTGAAATGAAACGTGGAATTTGATAACTTCAACTTCCTTGTATTGATTTAGCTGAGTTCATTCTGTATAAATGGCATAGTTTTGACATAATTGATACACTGTAGACTCATTATAAGGAGTATCTTTAGCTTGTATTCGATATAGCTTTAGATTTTATTGTCATAACTACTTTGGACTGTTAAAGTCATGAAATGCCTAGATTCTGCTCTATTATTCCAGCTCTAGTGTAGTTTAAGTTTCCTGCAATGAATAGGTAGTTTTTGAGTTCATGCTTGTTTGATTTACTCATCTCTATACTCCAAATTAGAGTATCTGTGAGACGTATGTACTTTTTGAAGAGCTGTGATTCAATTGATGAACTCATGGTTCAACAAAACCCCAAATTGCAGGTTCTGCGTGTTTTATTGTCATTGGTAAAGTTCATATTGAGATTCAAGTGTTATACAATGTGTTAGGTCATTTGAAAGTGATGAGAAAAATGGCTAATATTATGCAGATTCAAATGTTCTTTCAGTAGTCGTTTTGGCAGTTTTTAATCAAATAATTAGTGCATTGTGTCTGTCGCTTAGCCATAACAGACCTAGGTCAAGATGCATGCTAAAAATGAATTTGTTTGGTTCAGTTAATTTATGTCAAAGGATTTAAATCATTACTCAAGTCTGTAAATTAGCCCTCATGTTTTATGTGATTAAATGCATGCTATTGTGTTTTGGGCGTTGGGTCAGTCAGATCACAAGAACCAGGCCTAATACCAATGGGTCTGGCTTCAGTTTGAGCCCATTTTTTTTCTACACTTTAATGATGCATCCGAGCTGGGTCGCGTCTGGTTGTTAGCTGGACCCTTGGTCCATTCGCGCTAAGCCCAAAGTTGGACCCATAGTTCATTTCCCGTCTGTTAGTAGCTGAGCCTAATGTAATGTGGCTCAAATCCAATTGTTTAAGGAAGTCTAATTAATTAACTATATCTAGATAAATATATGATCCTTAAAGGCAACAGCATAAAGATAATTAGATAACAATTAGCCTATGGCCTTCAACGTGCTAGGGTAAATATCCTTTTAAAATAAATTTGAGGTGTGCCGCGCCAAATAAAAATCACAAATTGCGTGGCCCTCTTTAAATTACTTCCATTAAAATACTTAGAACTCGGGACGTGCCATTTAGCGAATTTTCATGGCCTCCCGCAAAGTTATCAACACGTTAGTCGCTTTAGGCGCGTATTTCAATAATCTATTTTCCTAAACTCGGGTGCACATTTATGTGACCCAAATCCAAATCTCAACATGTTAAAATATGTCAAAAACCGGGGGTGCATTTATGTGACGTGGTTCGAGACGTGTTCTAATAACGTTGCAATTTTCCTTAAAATTAAATAAAAGCGGTAAATAATCTCAAATTGCACTATTGGTTTAAAACATGCATTAAAATCAGGTAATAGGCCAATTATGATAGTTTAAGCGACCGTGCTAGAACCACGGAATCCGGGGGTGCCTAACACCTTCCCCCGGGTTAACAGAATTTCTTACTCGAGAATTTCTGGTTCGCAGACTTCACTTGGAAAGTCGAAAACTTCCTCTATTTGGGATTCAAGATAAACCGGTGACTTGGGACACCAGAAACCAAACCTATCCCAAGTGGCGACTCTGATCATTAAATAATCACATTTCGAATAACGTCACTTAAAGTGGAAAAACTCCCTTATACACTATCCTTCGGGGGTGGTTTGTAAAAAGGAGGTCTGACAATATCGATTTCTATTCGACCTTGGTTCTCGGTCGATATCCCTCTTGATTTTATCCATGGGCCTGTTAGGATTAAACGGACCCAGAAGGAGTCCCTAGTTGATCATCCTCGACCCTAATCTTTGACTGATACCGATTGTGTACATCAGCCCAAGTGACAGCTTGATACTCGATCAAATTTTGCTTCAACTAATGTACAGCTATGGAACTCCGAACGTTGAGACCTTGAGTGAAAGCTTGAACAGCCCAATCGCCAGTGACCAGTGGCAAGTCCATTCGTTCCGTTTGGAATCGAGATACGAATTCTCTGAGCATCTCGTTGTCCTTCTGTCTTACCTTGAAAAGGTCCGCTTTCTCGTTGCGACCTTAATGACCCCGGTGTGTGCCTTTACAAAAGAATCTGCAAGCATAGCAAACGAGTTAATAGAATTAGTCAGTAAATTATGATACCATATCATGGCACCCTTCGCTAAAGTCTTCCCAAATATTTTCAGCAAGACGGATTCGATTTCGTCATCTTCCAAGTCATTTCCTTTGATAGCACACGTCTATGAGGTGACGTGTTCGTTCGGATCAGTCGTCAAGTTGTACTTAGGAATCTCGGGCATACGGAACTTCTTGGGGATTGGCTTCGGAGCTGAACTTGGAGGAAAAGGATTTTGTACAAACTTTTTGGAATCTAGCCCTTTCAATATCGGTGGTGCCTCAGGATTTGGTCGACCCTGGGATTATAATTTTCCACCTTCTTATCGTTTTCTTCAATATTCTTTTCTCCTGTCTCAATTCGCGTTGTTAGTTCTTCGAGCATCTTTATAATAGCGGGATTGGTCTCTGATCCTTCTCATTCGATTTCCTTGAAGCCAATTCGACCCTGTGTACGACTTCTTGGGATGGCTCGAGTTCGACCCTGCTTGGCGAATGGTTCTGATTTTGGAGCTGAGCTATTGTTGTCTGTTGGGCCTACAACATTTTGAAGATTACCCGCAGGCTGATCCCGCCATCTTCACTGCCATGTGCATTCTGGGTAGCTGATCGGGTACCCCTACGAACGCTGCTTTCGGGGTCGACAGCCAAATTTCTATTGATGGCTACATGTGAACTGACGTCTATTGAGATCTACAGCGGAACTCCATCGAGGCCAGCAGGGGGTACAACGCTTCCTGGTGCAATGTTCTCATTCTCGCCGTGGTGGCTAAGATTATTGTCAATGTGTTGAGGTGCTGACTGAGAGTTTGATTTTTTTTAATCCTGTAATCAAAGACACCTCAAAGAAACAAGCGTAAAATAATGTGTGTTACAAAAATTTGTACCAGGCAATCACTATTATCCTTAGCCCCATGGTGGCGCCAAACTATTTACCCTAAAAACGGATAACAATTGAATTTATATTATGGTTTTAAGGATACATGATTTTACTTGGCACAAACTAAGCAAAAATGTAAATTGATATTGAGATTGACAGTAAATAGAAATTAAAGCAAACCAAATGAATCAAGTAGCCTTGGCCCTCGAATTTTGATCACCCTTGAACCACGTAAAGATTCAGTTAATACAAGAACAAAGTAACAGAATGCTGAAAGCTTAAGAGAAAAGAAGTATATTGCTTTATGTAACGTGAATATGATCTGTTTTACAAATGAGCAGACCCGCTTTATATAGTGGTGTAACGACCCGGATTTCCCACCATCGGGAGTCGTGATGGCGCCTACTGTTGGAGCTAGGCAAGCCAAACACTTAAACATTTTCGGATAACAACATAACAATAATAAAATAACGAGTCTTTAAGTAAATGCGGAAGTCTTTTAAAACATAAATAACTGAAAACCCAAAATGCGGAAGTCTAATATTTCACTACCCAAGACTGGAGTCGCAATCTCACGAACTACTAAAGAGTGCTACAAACAAGTCTGAATAGAAATACATAAATGTCTATCTCGGTACAATGAAAACAAACTGAAACATAGAAAGGGACTCCGGCCTACGAACGCCAGCTAGGCTACCTCGTAAGTCCCTGGACTGAAGTCAGCTCCCGATCGATATCCTACTGCGTGGTCCAAAAGCTGCTCCGGTACCGTGATCTGTCCAAAAGAGCATAGAAGTGTAGCATCAGCACAACCGACTCCATGTGCTGGTAAGTGCCTGGCCTAACCCCGGCGAAGTAGTGACGAGGCTAGACCGGACTACCAATCAACCTGTGCAGTTCAATATATATATATATGCAATAAAAGGAAAGAATACATAAGTTTAACAGTTAAGAGGGAGGGAAGCATACTATGGGGAGTACAGTCCGGATATAAAGTCAACAATTTAAGTAAGAAACGGGGCAATAACAATAATTAATGAGAGCAGGACAATCAACAGTTGCACGGTATCAACCTTCGTGCTTTTACTCTCATTTTCACCAAAGCAATCAAATAATGGCACGGAATGATCCTTCGTGCAATTGTAATCAAATCAGAGCACAGAATGTCCCTTCGTGCATAAATAATCAAAGCATGGCACGGATGACCCTTCGTGCAAATGTAATCAAAACATGGCACGGAATGACCCTTCGTGCGAATATAATCAAAGCATGGCACGGAATGACCCTTCGTGCATTATCGCTCTTCCTCACCCAAACAGTAATCACAACCAAACGGGGCGAGGGGATAAGCAAATAATAAGAAATATCCCGGCAAGGGAATTACACAATTAACAGCTAAATCCCGACAAGGGAGTAACAACAACAACTTTCACATCCCGGCAAGGGAGATAACCAATATAATAACACAATCCCGGCAAGGGATTGATCATATCTCTTTCCATTTCTTTCATTTCTTACTCAATAGTATTTTTATTGTTCGAGCCAACGCTCCAAAGAATTTACAATTCATAACCAATCCTCAAACCCTTCACATTATGTAGAATTCATCAATTAGCATAGAAGAATCTCAAAAATATCAGAAATACGTGCAAACAAGGACCCACGGTCATGCTAGACACCGGTGTATAGATACTCGTCACCATGCCTATACACCGTACTCGATCATTTAGCAATTAGCAATTAATAACACTCTAATCCTATTCCCTCAATCCAAAGTTAGATCAAACACTTACCTCGGTCCAAAGAATAGCAATCAATCCTCAAATACCGCCTTTCCTCTACAATCCGACTCCGAAACAATGATATCTAGGCATAATTAATACAATAATATCAATAAAGACTCAATGGCAACATCTCATAGCCTAGATATGAATTTCCTAACATTCTTCCAAAAATACCAAATTTAGACACCGGGCCCACATGGTCCAAGCACGAGGCTCGGACCAAAACCCAATCACCCATAACCCCACGAGTTCAAATATATAATTTGTTTTAAGATTCGACCCCAAATTGAGGTTGAATCACCTAAAATTCTCAAAACCCTAACTCTACCCAAAACCCTTAATTTCTACTTTGATTTCATGATTTAGATCTAGGAATTTGATAAATGATGATAGAAAATGAAGAAAACGAGTTAGATAATACTTACCCAATAAGCTTTGGTGAAGGATAGCTCTAAAAATCGCCTATGGGCTGTGGAGAAGATGAACTCGTGTGTATTATGTGAAATATCCCGTCACTGGTCTGTTTTAGGCTTTTAAAATAACTGGGCAAAAATGCCCTATGCGATCGCAGAAGAGGGGATGCGATCGCATAGGGTCAGGTTGGATGTGCTTTGCGATCGCAGAAGACACATTGCGATCGCATAGAGTAAAATAAAAGGGGGCTGAATTTTGTACAACGCGATCGCGGAAGCTGTAATGCAATCGCATAGAAGGGTTTCTGGGCCTTGGCAATTTGCCCTATGCGATCGCGGCCTATCCTATGAGATCGCATAGAAGGAGAAACTGGGCAACAGACAGCAGCAAATTCTGCTGCATTTTCTAAGATCCAAACACCTCGATCCACCTCCGAAACACTCCCGAGCCCTCGGGGCTCCCAACCAAACACACACCCTAACTCAACAACATCCTACGAACTTAACCATGCGATTAAATCGCCAAAACAACATCAAAATCAATGAATCAAGCCTCAAAATCATCATTTTCATTTCTAACTTCATAAATTTCCAACTTTAGATAATTAGGTCCGAAATACGTCAAATGACGTCCGATTCCGACCAAACTTCACAGAAAGCGCTTAACACATATTTAAGAACTGTACCGGGCGTCGGAACCAAAATACGAGCCCGATACCATAGTCTTTTAATCAATTTTCATTTCCATTTTCCTTAATAATTTCAGAAAAAACAATTAAACAGAAAAATTCTTTTCCCGGGCTCTAGACCTCGGAATTCGGCTCCGGGCATATGCCCGAGTCCCATATTTTTCTACGGACCCTCCGGGACCGTCAAATTACGGGTCTGGGTCCGTTTACCAAAAATGTTGACTGAAGTCAACTTTAATCATTTTAAAGCCACATTTTGAAATTTTTCACAGAATTTAACATATAATCTTTCCGGCTACATGCCCGGACTGCGCACGCCAATCGAGGCAACTAAAGGTGAGGTTTTCAAGGCCTCTGAAGCACAGAAAAAGAGAGAAATCCGGTGATGACCCTTTGGGTCGTCACATTCTCCACCTCTAAAACAACCGTTCGTCCTCGAATGGACAAAAGAAAGAAGTACCTGAGTCGAGAAATAGATGAGGATAACGGCTCCGCATATCAGACTCGGACTCCCAGGTCGATGCCTCAGGAGGCTGACCTCTCCACTGGACACGCACTGAAGGAGAACTCTTCGACCTCAACTGTCGAACCTGCCGATCTAGAATAGCTACCGGCTCCTCCTCGTAGGACAGATCCTTGTCCAACTGGACAGTGCTGAAATTTAACACGTGGGCTGGATCGCCGTGATACCTCCGAAGCATGGACACAAGAAACACTGGATGCACGGCTGACAAGCTGGGCGGCAAGGCAAGTCTGTAAGCCACCTCTCCCACACGATCGAGAATCTCCAATGGGCCAATGAACCTAGGGCTAAGCTTGCCCTTCTTCCCAAATCTCATCACGCCCTTCATAGGCGACACTCGGAGCAAGACCCGTTCACCAACCATGAAAGCTACATCTCGAACCTTACGATCCGCATAACTCTTTTGCCGCGACTGAGCCGAACGAAGCTTGTCCTGAATGATCTTGACCTTATCCAAGGCCTCCTGAACTAAATCTGTACCCAATAACCGAGCCTCTCCCGGCTCAAACCATCCGACTGGAGACCGACATCGCCTACCATACAACGCCTCATATGGAGCCATTTGAATGCTGGACCGGTAGCTGTTGTTGTAGGCGAACTCTGCTAAAGGCAAAAACTGGTCCCACGAGCCTCCAAAATCAATGACACAGGCTCGGAGCATATCCTCCAATATCTGAATAGTCCACTCGGACTGGCCGTCCGTCTGGGGATGGAATGCTGTGCTCAACTGAACCTGGGTGCCCAACTCCTGCTGAACTGATCTCCAGAAGCGCGAGGTAAACTGCGTACTCCGGTCCGAAATGATAGATACCGGCACCCCATGAAGGCGAACAATCTCTCGGATGGAGATCTCGGCTAACCTCTCCGATGAATACGTGACTGTAACAGGAATAAAATGCGCTGACTTGGTCAGCCTATCAACAATGACCCAAATAGCATCAAACTTCTTCCGAGTCATTGGAAGTCCAGTAACGAAATCCATGGTAATCCTCTCCCACTTCCACTCGGGAAGCTCAATCCTCTGAAACAAACCACCAGGCCTCTGGTGCTCATACTTAACCTGCTGACAGTTCAAACATCGAGCCACATATGCAACAATATCTTTCTTCATCCTACGCCACCAATAATGCTGCCCCAAGTCCTGATACATCTTCGCGACGCCAGGGTGAATAGATTACCGCGAACTATGGGCCTCCGCTAAGATCAACTCTCGAATCCCATCGACATTGGGCACACAAACTCGCCCCTGCAATCTCAAAACACCATCATCATCTAAGGTCACCTTCGTGGCACCTCCACGCTGCACCGTGTCTCTCAGGACACACAAATGTGGATCATCAAACTGCCGATCACGGATACGCTCCAATAATGAAGAACGAGCGACCGTACAAGCTAACACTCTGCTACGCTCAAAAATGTCCAACCTCACCAATCGATTGGCCAGGGCCTGAATATCCAAAGGAAGCAGTCTCTGGCTGACTGGAACATAAGCAAGACTACCCATGCTGGCGGACTTCCTACTCAATGCATCGGCCACCACATTGGCTCTCCCCAGGTGGTACAAAATAGTAACATCATAATCCTTCAATAGCTCCAACCACCTCTTCTGCCTCAAGTTCAACTCCTTCTGCTTGAACAAGTACTGCAGACTCTTGTGATCAGTGTACACCTCACACGTCACACCATATAGGTAATGCCTCCAAATCTTCAAAGCATGAACAATGGCTGCCAACTCTAGATCATGAACCGGATAATTCTTCTCGTGGATCTTCAACTGCCTCGAAGCATAAGCAATGACTCTGCCATCCTGCATCAATACTGCACCAAGCCCAATACGGGAAGCATCACAATAAACTGTATAACGCCCTGAGCCTGTGGGCAAAACCAATATCGGTGCCGTAGTCAGAGCTGTCTTGAGCTTCTGAAAGCTCGCCTCACACTCATCTGACCACCTGAACTGGGTACCCTTCTAGGTCAATCTGGTCATCGGGGCTGCAATAGATGAAAATCCCTCCACGAATCGACGGTAATAACCTGCTAACCCCAAGAAACTCCGAATCTCAGTAGTTGATGCTGGTCGAGGCCAGTTCTTGACTGCCTCAATCTTCTTCAGATCCACCTGAATACCCTCTGCTGATACGACATGACCCAGAAATGCAACCGAACTCAACCAGAACTCGCACTTCGAGAACTTAGCATATAACTGACTATCCTTCAGAGTCTGAAGAACCACTCTGAGGTGCTGGTCGTGCTCCTCCTGGCTGCGGGAGTACACCAAAATATCATCAATAAAGACTATCACGAACATGTCCAAATATGGCCTGAACAATCGGTTCATCAACTCCATAAATGCTGCTGGGGCATTGGTCAACCCAAATGACATGACCAAAAACTCATAATGCCCGTACCGAGTGCGGAATGCTGTCTTAGGGACATCAGACGCCCTAATCCTCAGCTGATGGTAGCCAGATCTCAAGTCTATCTTTGAAAACACCTTTGCACCCTGAAGCTGGTCAAACAAATCATCAATCCTCGGTAGTGGATACTTGTTCTTTATCGTCACTTTGTTCAATTGCCGGTAATCAATGCACATCCTCATCGATCCATCCTTTTTCTTCACAAATAACACCGGCGCACCCTAAGGAAAAACCACTAGGCCTGATAAAACCCTTCTCTAGCAAGTCTTGCAATTGGTCTTTTAACTCCTTCAACTGCGGCGAGGCCATGCGATACGGCGGAATGGAAATGGGCTGAGTGCCTGGAGCCAGGTCAATACAAAAATCAATATCCCTGTCGCGCGGCACTACCGGCAGGTCTGAACGGGGAAAAACCTCGGGG
>NW_017671317.1:0-2083 GCF_001879085.1 Nicotiana attenuata
TATCTGGAGTCTGGTCCTAGCCTCGTCACTACCTCGCCGGGGTTAGGCCAGACACTTACCAGCACATGGGGTCGGCTGTGCTGATACTACACTCTGTGCTATTTTGCACAGATCTAGGTTTCGAGCAGCAGCAGCAGTAAGGTGGGAGCAGGCTTCATTTCAGCGAGACCCGAGGTAGCCTTGCAGGCGTCCGCAGGCCCGGCGTCTCCTCTATCCTTTATTTTTATCTGTTATCTCATTGTAATCGAGACAAACAGCTTATGTTCTCTTTCAGACATTTGTATGTAGTATTCTTAGCAGTTCGTGAGTACAGTGACACCAGTCTTGGGTAGACGATTTTGTTAAAATTTCCGCATTTCTATTCAGTTGTTATAAAATGTTAAGACTTCCGCTTAATATTGAATGTCGTTACTTTTGTATTATTGTCGTAAATTGTTAAAATGGACTACATTATTAATGGACAAATAATTAAAATTTGGCTTGCCTAGCTCCCATTAGTAGGCGCCATCACGACTCCCGTGGGTGGGAAATCCGGGTCGTGACAAGTTGGTATCAGAGCTCTAGGTTACATAGGTTTCACAACTCACGGACAAGCTTAGTAGAGTCTGAGGGATCGGTACAGAGACGCCTGTATTTATCACCCAGAGGCTACCGAGTTAGGAAAAGTTTCACATTTGTTCTTTCATTGTCGTGCGGTTTGGTTTCTCAATGCTAGTTGAACTTCTACTCTGTTCTTTCGCAGATGGCGAGAACACGTGCTTCCTCATCTTCCGATCAGTAGTCCGAGCCCCAGACATCTCCCGCTAGGGGCAGAGGGCGAGTTCGAGGTCGTGCTAGAGGCCGAGGTAGGGGCGGAGCTCAGCCCCGAGCAGCAGCACCAGTGGCGGAGCCTCAGGTTGACATTGACGAGGAGGTTCCGACCCCAGCTCAGGTCCCAGAGGGGTTTATTGCTACCCCAGTTCTTCAGGATGCTCTAGTCTGATTGGTGGGCCTCATGGAGAGCGTCACCCGAGCAGGTTTGCTTCCTGTAGCACCAGTCGTCTCTCAGGCTGGAGGAGGGGCCCAGACTCCTGCTACTCGTACTCCGGATTCAGAGAGGTGTGTTCTTCTGGTGTTGGTTCAGTGCGGCCCGCGGTCGTTTTCACGCGGCCGGCGGTGCCTCCCACGCGGCCGCACCCCTGATGGTGCGGTCCGAGGTGTGTTTGCAACTTTTCATGCTGATATTCTGCAATTATTTTCATCAACTTATACACAGCCTGTGTTTAAACTAACAAAGTTAGACATGTTTGTTTGCAGGAAATGGTTAAACTAAGAGTTCGAGGTGCAAAATAACCCGGACGAGGTGACTCCTCCCGGGAAGGAAACGGGAAACAAACCAAACTCACTCCCCGACCAAAACTGAAAACAAGAAAGCAAATAGTAGTGAGTGATGACGACCAGTCGGGGAGTGAGTACCTACCTTCTCAGGACCTCTCAGCTGACTCGGGGCAAGCCCCCTCAGTCCCAGCTCCACCTACAGCCCAAGTTCCACAAAATGTACAGTCTGAGTCGTCTGATGGCTCAGCAGCAGGCAGCGGCGAATACTCCACTTCCCCCACAGCTTCAGTATTTGAGGAGAGTGCAGCAGGGGGGACCAACAGCGGTGATGAGGTTCCGGATAGTGGACTGCCCGAGATTGGTAGTATTGAACGAACAAGAAAAGCTGAGGTTTGGGCAGACCGTTTTGTTAGCCAAGTGGCCTTCCACAAATTCAGGGACTTGTGGCCAAAAAGAAAACTGATTGCAGAGAGGAGCATAATCACCTGAGACTTATTGCCCATACTCCCCAATGTACACAAACAATTTCATACCAGAGTAGGGTGGGAGCATTTTTGTGATGACTTGATAGATGCCAACGAGCACATGGTAAAGGAGTTTTATTGCAATGTAGCCCACACTAAAAAGGGCTCAATTGCGACCAAAGTGCGAGACAAGAATATAGTGTTTTCTGGGAAGGCGTTCAATGAATATTTGGGTTTTGAGGATGAAGACAAAACCCAATACAATGAGAAGTTGGAAATGAAGGAGGAGGTTCGTCCATGGT